>NC_028351.1:26644071-26647966 GCF_000741045.1 Vigna radiata var. radiata | reverse complement strand
ATGAACTGGTGAGTAATCTCTTGATTTTGCAATACCACCTAGGGATAGGGGTAGGACGATTAATTGCGCTAACTTCTGTTTATAATGTGGTATTAATTACTAGGGGAGGCTAGGGTTAGTAAGCCAGTAGTTAATATTAGGCCCTTTTTGCCGAGGGATCGGGTTGAGGGGAGGCTAAGAAAGTCGCATAACAATTGAATCAATCAACTAATATTCAAGGGTAGTATGTAAGAGANAGTGGAATAGATGAAATTGTTAGTACCCAACAACATCCATTCATCCATTGTTTTCGTTTGTCAATTGAATCAACTTTATTTCTGCATGTTAATATTTTTGTTCTCAAATCCAATTTATTAATTTTTATTTCTCAAGTCTCATTATTTTAATTCACGCGAACGAGGAAGCCATACGAGTCTCTTGGGAAAACGATACTTGGTCTTACCATTTATATTACTTGTACGATTTGGTACATTTGCCAATTTGTCAACAAGTTTTTGACGCCGTTACCAGGGACTCGAGGTTTATTTTTCTAGTAGTGTGGATTAATTGAATTTGACTTGATTTTATGTTTATTTTTTATTTTTGTTCTAATAAATGTTTTCTAGGGTTTTGTGCCTAATTTTTGCATAATGTAGTTTGGACAAGAATTTGATTCTGTAGGCACTCAATTCTACCAAAATAGTTTCAACCACTGGTGGGACCCTTATTCAAATATATATCGAAACTACTTAGGGCATCAGTCCCGCGAAAAGAAACGTTAGGGGAAGCTAAAGAACGGTTACGGCAGGAACTATTCTCTGTACCAAAAGAAACGTTGAGGGAAGTCCAACAGCGTTTACAATAAAAACAATCTCCTGTACGCAAAGAAACATTGGGAGAAGTACAAGCACGTTTAGTGCAGGAACAACACTCTCATGCCCTGAAGGCTTTGGGCATTATCAAGGTTGATACCAAAGTCAACCCTAAAGAAGAATGTCAAGCCACTATCTTTGCACATGATAAGGTTCTCAAGGAGGAAAAGAAAGAAGAAGAAGAGCGAGAGATGTTGGAAGAGGAAACAAAAACAGAAGAAGTTGTTGAGAAAAATATAGAGGAGATAGAAATAAAAAATTTGAATGAGAGTGAGAAGAAAGATGAGGAAGGAAAAGCCATGGTTGAGAAAAATAAAGAGAAAAAAAGAAAAAAATGAAAATAAAGAAAAAGAGAAGGTTAAGGAAGGAGAAAATTAAGAGAAAGAGGAAGATAGGAAAGAAAAAAAAGTCATGTAAAGAATCCTTTCCTCATAAAAGGAAACACCCTAGGAAGGAAAATAGGGTTAAGTTTTTCAAGGAGATCTTTGAGAAATTGGAGATCAAGGCTCCTATGATTGATGGATGCAACAACATACAATATTCCACATACTAATTAATCAATAAACATACATTAAATCATGCATCCAACCATACAAAGAAATTATAATTAAATCTTATAAGCTTCCCTTACCTCTATTTCCAACTAGGCTTCTAAGGTTCTTGGGCAGTAGCTACTTCTAGGATTTTCAAGGTCTAAGTTTCGATCGGAGAAAGGCATCCACCATTGCATCAAATACACAAAATGGATTCAGAGAATGAATTAACAAACATATGCAAGAATCACACAGTTGTTGCATGCAAGGAAGACAAGGAACTTCAAAAGACAGAATTGCTTATCGGTTCAGAATGGAAATCCGATCGATGCAAATTGAAGCTCTTGACACCGGGAGTAATTAAACTGAAATGAAGTTGATGATCGAAGGAGAAATAGTGGTAAGAAATCTAGAGAGAAGTTGGAAGGGTGTAGAGAGAAGGAGGAGAAATGGAGTTTGCTGAAGTTTGAAGATGAAGAGGTGCATGCATCGAAATAAATGTCAGATTTAAAATCCCAGCTTTTATACCTCGATTGGTCGAATCCCATGTCGCCACCTGTTTTCCACTTTCTAAGTCCAACACTCCATGTACTACCATGTGGACTCCACTATCTGCACATTCCCACCTGCCCTGCTGCCACACGATTCTCAAAGGTGGGGAATTTAATGAAGAAGGACATCTTGTCTCCATTACCATGGGGAATCTGGAAGGGTGTGACACTTGTCTTCCACTTAAGGGAAAATTAATGGGGTGTGACATTCCCCCCAACAAATAAAAATTTTCGTCCTCGAGAATTAGGTCTTCACCGACAACATGTGAGGGTACAACTCCCTCATCACACTCTTTCAAATTTTCAAGTAGAGTCATCCATTCGCATAACCCTCAAAATTGTAAATTTTGGCCGAATACTCAAGGCTCGTGCTGACCGAACGGTAAGACGATCCTACACAAGGATTATTGCCGAAAGGCCAGAATACCTCTCTATTTAAAAATTTGACCGCATGGTTGGGATAATGAGATAACTCCATTATGGACTGAGCACTTTGGATTTGGGCCAAGCACTTTGACAAATGATGTATTTCTTCGGAGTTGCTTAGGGGGCTTTTTATATCGTTGACCAATTGCACCTAGACCGAACAATGAGGTTGGGCAACTGCCGAACGGTCTTTTAAAGAAATCAATAAGACGACTAGAATTTCCGAAAGAAGTAACCAAACAGTAAAGAAAATCTGAGGATTTGAATTGAAAATTCAGAGGTCAAAACCCGAACTGACAAATTCTTAAACATAGGGAATCAACATATATTGAAGATGTGACCAAATGGTAATAGGATTACCGAACGGTAAGTAAATAATATAAGAGTTCTAAAGTCTACTAAGAAAGAAAGAAATAGTGTTAAATGTTGGTTCAACAATTTAGGAGAATACATTGAAGATAACTTATTGAGTAGGTCAAGGATGGTTATCAAATATTCTAAGATTGATTAGGGATTGGATCGTTCGTCCGAGAATGACTAAGTTGATAAAAATTTCAACCGGTTGTCCATGGTGGCTCTAATGTAACTGTCATACCCGAGAAGCGAACTTGTGACCTTTGTGTGATCTGCTGTTAGGCAGCACTCCAAGCTTTTGCACCACTTCTTGAATTCACGAACATAAAGTAAGCGTTCTCGGCTAATTGTCCTACTCAATTCTAATAGCATCCTTACCTCTTGGTCGAACGTCTTCAAAAGTAAAATTGTTTTTCCTGTTTTCTACCGCTCGGTTTCTTGAAACCCTTATCTTCATTATTTGCCTACTGCTTCACATTCTCCTTGATGCACCGCTTGCTTCGTACCACTAAGTTACTAGGTCTAACATTGTTCGGTTTTTAAATCTTCACTCGTAGTCTTAAGTCCTTAGAACCTTTAGTTGAATCTTGACCCTCAGATCACTATTGATATAGGCTAGAATTTGCACTTCAGAGTCTTTCCGAGTTCACCCTTACACTCTCTAGCATATACTCCTTAACTTTCAACATGTCGAGCCCTGCTCTTATGTGTTTATTATCGTTCGGTATACACCATATGATACCGAATGGTCTTCCCTATACGATACCGAGCGATTCACACCATTTCCTTAGGAGAATTTTCCAATTAAGACAGCTTCAGAGAGTAACGCGTTTACTCAACCACCACTAATGAAGATCTATCTCTCGGTCATTAAAACACCGTACGGTTTAATCGATCCGTAATTAAAATTAGTCGCTTTGTTGGAATGTAGGAATGAGGGTTTTGGAACAAAGGTCTAATCAATTGGTTTGAGATGTCAAGGATATTAACCAAACGGTTAAGTCCCATACACCGAACGAACAAATGGTAAGAGAGAGAAAGAACAACGAAGACTCAAATAGAATCTTTGTATTCTTATTGATTTTTGTTTCGGATGGAAAGCCTGAGACAAAGTCACGACCTTCGGGAAACGACAGCGATGCACACTCTCACTCGATCTGACGATGATTATGGATCTTTG
>NC_028351.1:26614957-26643281 GCF_000741045.1 Vigna radiata var. radiata | reverse complement strand
AGTATATGAGGGTACTTTGACTTATTTCTTCATATACCCGATCACACTACCGGTGTGACCGATCATCCGAATGCATCCCATCTCCTCAATACACATAAGTCCCCCGAGCCCCAAGCGTTCACAGCACGCGAAGGGGTTTGTATATGCCCTTTCCCGCCACTTACATAACTTGAAATTTGGAGTGATGAGGGCCACACGATGAATAGGGCTTTAACGGTTCAGATACACTGTGGAGATTTGTACCTAGAAATTTGAAACGCCGCATTATCTGCACCGTTAGATGGTGCTTTCGTGAACGGTTGCGGTGAACTACCGAAACCGCTTTATGCGGCTATAAATAGAGGGGTGGTCCCTTGGCATTTGTCTGCTTCTGTGATTTGCTGCTAGCGCTCCCCGATCAGTCAACTTGCCAGCTCGGTCGTCTGTCCAGGTACATGTCTCTATCATCTCAGTCATCCAGTAGGTCTAGGAGGGAAGGGCGGGGGTATGATGATGATGGGGAAGGCACTTCATCATCATCCGGTTCCTCTTCGGCCACTTCATCCCGCTCATCCGGGACCGAGGTGGCTTTTAATTATGATAATTCTCGTATGTGGACTTCTGTGCTTCCCCCACCCATAGTGCGGGGATACGATTGGGCACCCCATGAAGTTAGGAATTATGTCCCATACTTTATATCGACTGCATCTATTAGGCATTTGCTAGAAAAGATAAATGTGTTAGCCACTATTAAGGATATAGATGATTATACCTTTGTGGTCTGCCGAACGAATGAAAGAGCCTGTCATGGTCGGGAAGGCTACTCCCTTGACTTCTTCTATGTATATATCACTTTGTTTCGTGATCTAGGAGTTAGGTTACCCTTTTCAGAGTTTCAGATGGGGGTGTTAAGGGAATTGAATATTTGCCCCGTTCAGCTACACCCGAACGGGTGGGCTATGATGCAAGCGTTCAGCGTACTATGCGCTGGCTTAGTATTTACACCGACTCCCAAATCATTCCTCTACTTCTTACGTGCCTTACCCAACCCTAACCGATCTTGGGTATCGTTAATTCCGGCCAAAGATAAACAATTGTTTGCTCCTTTCAATTCTTCTTATAAAGAATTTAAATCTAACTTTTGTAAAGTTGCCCTCCGAGACTCTGGTGGGCCAAAATATTTTTTCAATGATGGTCAACCAAAATTTCCTTTATACTGGACCGAAAACCCCAATCGAATCGATTCTTGGCCTAAGACAGATATGACCGAAGCCGAGCTGGACGTCATAAGCCAAGTTGACTTATTACCAAGAAAGACCTCTTCGCGTAAATTAATTGAACTGATCGGGACAGATGATGACACTTTAAGATCTAAAGTGTTCGGTAAGATCCTGTACCTTTTCTGCACCCGAACGGTAATTATTAACTTGTCTAAATTGTCTCTTGTGTTGCAGATTGTTTTAATGGAATGGAACAACATGAAGCCTTCGCACGCTTGATGGCCAGAAAAAAGAAATTAGTGAAAGCTGGTGAAGGTACTTCCTCAGCCTCTCCTGCCGGATCGGTGGGTGGAGCCTCTCCGGTTGTTAATCTTGAGGCTACTGAGGATGTGAAGGTAGTTCAACCTCCTCCCAAGAGAACGACACAAAAAAGGAAAACTATTGAGAAAGTTATCAGTGATGATGTGCTTTGGCAGACCGAATCGGCATATTAGTCGCCACACAAAGTTTTGCACTTGAGAAGCTGATATTTTAGCCAGGGGCTCAGCTTCCACCCATTTAGTAAAATAGTCAATGGCGACTAAAAGAAATTTGAACTGGGAACGACTGGTTGGAAATGGCCCTACTATGTCCATTCCCCATTGAGCAAAGGGCCATGGAGATACTATGGCCGATAGCGCCGCTGCTGGTGTGCGAATAATGTTCCCATGCTTTTGACAAGCCAAACATTTGACGACAAAGGCCTGGCAATCCTTCTCCATTGTCGGCCAATAAAATCCTGCCCGCAAAGCTCGGGCCCTCAACGAACGGCCGCTGCCATGTCTTCCACATATTCTTTCATGCAGCTCTTGCATAACATATTCGGATTCATCTTTGGACAAGCACTTCAACATTGGAGTGACATACCCTCTTCGGTACAGCTCTTCTCCCACCATGACGTACCTTGCAACCTGTTTTGACTCCTCCGTCCGGAGGATCGTTCCTGCCTCCTGCTGCTGGATTAGCCTTACAATCTCTCTTCTCCAATCGTCCCGCTCGGCAGTGGAATACACTTGTAAGCATTCAACTGCTGGCTTGAAAATTATCTGTCGGACCAACGAAGACAATTGACCTTTCTCCTTACTAGTGGACAACTTCGATAGCCGGTCGGCTCTTTGATTTTCGCTTATGGGAATGTGACTCACCTCGATGCTGTCAAAGTGTGCGACTAGCTGCTTGGCTCTGTGGAAATATTTGAGCAATTGATCATCTTTAATTTGGAAGGTCCCGTTCATGTGACCTGCCACCAGCTGTGAATCCGTTTTGCAACAAAGCACTTTAACCCCCAAATCTCGTGCTAACTCGAGGCCAGCTATTAAGGCCTCATATTCGGCTTGGTTATTGCTGGCCTTAAATCGAAAGATCAAGGCCTATTCGACAACTATACCGTCCGGTCCTTCTAATACAACACCCGCTCCACCTCCTTTAAGACCGGACGATCCATCCACGTATAATACCCATGAATGACAATATGACGATCGTCCAGGTAACTCGGCCACGAAATCAGCCAGGTGCTGGCCCTTAATTGATCCTCGTGGTTCGTATCTCAAATCGAACTCCGAGAGTTCAATGGACCAACCGATCATCCTACCTGCTAGGTCAGGTTTACGTAGAATTTTCGAAATAGGATAATTTGTTCGAACAATTACCTGGTTTCCCTGTAAGTAGGGACGGAGCCTTCGGGTGGCAATCACAAGTGCTAGGACTATCTTCTCCAGTTGCTGATATCTGGTTTCAAGTTCTTTCAATACCCGACTGATGAAATAAACCGGACGAAACTCAGGAACTTCTTGCACTAATGTTGCGCTGACTGCTTCTTCACCGACCACCAAGAATAGGTGCAAGTCACAGCCATAATCTGGGCGTCTCATAACCGGAGGGTTAGAGAGAATTTGCTTGACTTCGTCAAATGCCGCTTCACACCGATCGTTCCACTCCACCTGTTTCTGTTTCTTCATTAGCTTTAAAATCGGTTGAATTCGATCAGCTAATTTGGGTATGAATCGGGATAGCGATGTAAGTCTCCCGACCAACCGTTGTACTTCCTTCAAACTACTTGGACTTCTCATCTCCAAAATAGCCCGACACTAATCCGGATTGGCCTCGATGCCTCGTGAAGTGAGCATGAAGCCTAAAAATTTTCCTGTAGATACTCCAAATGTACAGAGGATTTAACCTCATCCCGAACTTCCGCACCTGATCCAAAACTTCGGCTAAATCCCGCAAGTGTTCCTCCACCGATCGGCTTCTCACCACCATGTCATCTACATATACTTCCATGCACCTTCCTATTTGACGTTGAAAGACCTTATCCATGAGTCGTTGATATTTCGCTCCTGCATTTTTTAGGCCGAACGACATGACCTCATAACAGTAATTGGAACGTTCCGTTATGAAAGCCGTTTTATCCCGATCGGGTTGATACATGGGGATTTGGTTATATCCCGAATAAGCATCTAAAAAACTTAAGATTTCGTATCCAGAGACTCCATCCACCAAGCCATCAATGCTTGGAAGGGGATACGTGTCTTTCGGGCATGCTTTGTTAAGGTCGGTAAAATCTGTGCACATTCTCCATTTACCGTTCGGCTTCTTCACCATCACCACATTGGACAACCATGTGGTATACTTAACTTCTCGTATGAAACCGGCTTCCAATAACTTTGTTACTTCCTCCTCTACCGCTCTTCTTTTCTCGTTGCCTAATCTTCGCTTTCTCTGGGCGACTGGTCGGGCATCCTTGAATAGTGACAATTTATGAGATATTATATCAGGGTGAATACCTGGCATATCGGCTGCTTGCCATGCAAACAAATCCCTGTTTTTTAGCAACAGTTCTTCTATTAATGTCACCTGAGGTAAGATTGCGCCCTATGGTGGTACACTAATCATCCTGCTGTGCAATAACAACAGGACGTGTATCTCCCAAGGGTTCCACCCGATCGTCAAATTGCGTTCGAGGGTCTAATTCCATCATAGCGACCTCTGATCGGTGGCCTAAGAACGTGATACTTCTGGGCTTAACCTTCAACCCTGCAGCGTAACATTTGCGTGCCATCTTCTGATCGGCCCGAACGGTGGCAACCTTTCCATCATCCGTAGGATATTTCAAAGTTAAGTGTGGAGTTGAGACGATAGCCCCAAACATGTTTAAGCACGGTCTTCCCAATAGGACATTATAAGACGTGTCGGCTTCTACTAGCAGGAACCGAACCTTCATCTCTTTTGCGTCCCGTTCGGCTCCCAAACTGGTCCTCAGATCGACATACCCCCTTGTATCTACTCTCTCTCCCGCAAATCCTACAATTTGTTCATTGAAAGGCAAAATTGCATCCTCCGATATGTCCATTTGCTTGAAGGTCTTCCAATATAATATGTTGGCCGAACTACCCTGATCTATTAAGACTTTACTCACCCTGTATCTAGCGATCATTGCTGTTATCACCATCGGGTCATCTTGCTCTAGGTTGGGTGCATGGAAATCGTCATCAGAAAAAGTGATGGTGGGCATGGATCTTTTTGAAGTGTCCGTTCGGTGAGAGTTGTGCAAATTTCTCAAGTGTCTTTTGCGGGCGGCTGACGTCGCTCCACCTCCTGCAAACCCCCCAGATATAGTATTAATTACTCCTCTGACCGTTCTGTTAGCGCTTCTGCTTCTGCTTTGATCAACTCTCGGCCGGGTTCTTTTTTGGGATTCTGGCTGCATTGAGGTCCGATCGGGTCTGGTGGGCGCTCTTCCCCTATGGACGAACTTCTGAAGATGTCCTGCTTGAACCAAAGATTTTGATGATAGCGGCAATACTTGCTTTCATCAGCTCCTCTAGGTGTAGGTATCTGTACCACTGTTAACAAATCGGCCCTCAATGGCTCTTCCAGAACCCTTGCACGTGGTGCATTCAAAGGAGTATGGTGAATATATTGCTGCATTTGGTTACGTTCTTTACTTCTGTAGCCTCCTCTTTTGTCGTTCCCACCGGACTATGGTCCAGATCTCACTCTGGTCGGACGGGGCATTGATTCCCCCTCCTCTCTTCCGCGTTGATGGGCTCTTCCTTCTTCTATACGAATCAAACTGGCCAATTTGCTTTGTAACTCGTCCATGCTTTGAGGCTCTTCTGCGTGGAGGTAGTCACAAAACGGACCAGGCTGCAATGCAGTGGTCAAAGCACTCACCACCAGTCGCTGATCGGCATTCCGTACCTGCCGGGCGGTACGGTTGAACCGATCCATAAAAAGTTTGAGGGACTCTTCTCGTCCTTGCTTCATTCTTACTAGAGCTGTATATGTCACACCGGGCGTCTTACTCGAGGCATACTGCTGAGTAAATAGTTGGCGCAGTTCGACAAAGTTATCAATGGTTCCAGGTTGTAATGAATGGAACCAATCTAATGCTTCCTCTTTTAATGAAAGAGAGAAAACTCTAGACCATACCAGTTCATCGGATGAATATACCGCCATGGCATCTACGAAGGATCGTAAATGCTTAACTAGGTCAGACGAACCTCCATACCTCTCCATTAATGGCAGCACTTTGTTTTCTGGTATGATCGCCTGCATTACCCTTGGCGTAAAAGGGTGTAATCCCTCGGCTTGATCGCCATATGCAGGATTTTGCTCCTCGTTTCGTTGCCTCTCTTCCCGGCGATGAGGGTCACCTCTGTCATTGCCTCGACCTCTTCCTCTCCCCCCGCTTCTACTCCCGGCCCTACTTACCGGTCTTCCATTACCTCTGCCTGCCCCCCGTCCGTTAACTCCTCCAACTCCCTCACTAGGCACAGGATTATGGTTCTCTTGTCATCCCTCACCTTGGGTGTGAGGTTGCTCTCCAGTGTCTGAATGATATGTCTCTACATTGACAGAGCGGTCAGAATGACCTCCTACTCTGTTCGCTTGTTCCGCCCTCATTGTCGCGATTTCCGCCTTCATCTCCTGAATTTGCTGTTGCAAATTTTGCAAGATCTCCAGAGGTACTTCTCCAGCCATCGTGGTCGTTTACGGGTCAATGAAGATGATCTCGGCCCCATGGTGGGCGCCAAAATGTTTCGGATGGAAAGCCTGAGACAAAGTCACGACCTTCGGGAAACGACAGCGATGCACACTCTCACTCGATCTGACGATGATTATGGATCTTTGCTTCTCTTACTGAACGGCTACTACCTGCAGGTTAGCACTCCGACGCTCAAGTTAGCAGGATAATAGCTCGAGTATAGTAATACTTAGTCAAAAATCCAACCCTTTACCTGACATTCTACCTTCCTATTTATAGGCATGTGAATCTGGATATGGGCTGCAACTGCCTCTGTGTAGTGGCCCACGGTCCCTTGCACTTCGCTTATTAGCGTAATTGTTGGTAACTTCCTCCTAGTCATCGGCGAAACTGCAGGCTACAGGCCCTAATATCTCGCCGAGACCTTCGCTCCACTCTTTGCTCCTTAGCATATTATTATTATGCCAACTCAATACGATATATACCGAACAGGGCTTCGGTCTTCCCGATCACCCCATCGGCGCACCCGAACAACCCGATCTTTTCAGTCATAATGCTATTTATCCTAATATATTTTACTCAACTTAATTCCATCAACAATTCTCCCGATCGCAATGCCGGTGCACCCAATCATTTATATGAATTAGTATATGAGGGTACTTTGACTTATTTCTTCATATACCCGATCACACTACCGGTGTGACCGATCATCCGAATGCATCCCATCTCCTCAATACACAATTTCTAATTCATTTTACTAGTACAAGATTTAGCATTTATAAAACTGGGAACCAATCTACTGAGAAAAGTTGAGCAAACAAACGCTCAGTGTGATTCTAACATCACTCATCTATAATCTTAAATTAGCATCAACTTGCTCAACAGTCTAAGATTCACTGTCTTTCTTTCTACACCACTTACACTTTCTATATTTTACCAGTTTAGGACAGACCGACCTTAGATGAGCTTCCCCATAATTAAAACATCTTACTGGACCTTGTTGTCCTGAATGGCCGAACGGTACTGGAGGTCTGGAAGACTGACCCTTAGATTCTGAAGGGAAAGGCCGAGCATACTGAGTCCTTTTGGAATTAACACTCCCCTTAGATGCTCTCGGTTCTTCCACTCTCGGTTGTTGATTCTGCTGAAGTTATTCCTTAAGGGCTACTGATACTGCTGACTTTCTACTTCTTCCTTTGTCTTTCTCTAATTCTCTCATTCTCTTTACCAGAACTGGAAACTCTGACGACCAACATCTTGATATCACTTCCTAGTCCAATCTCAAACTTTTTGCATTGTCATTCTTCACTTATTGGCAAAGTATAAAATCTCGAGAGATGCTTCAACCGAACGGCATACACGCTCACGAACGTTGTTTCCTTGAACCAATTCCAGAAATTCCATTTCTCTTGCAAACCAAATGCGATTAAGTGCACCACATTCTTCAAATAACATCCTCATACTACTCCATCAATGACGTGCTTCCTTAGTCCGCAAACACTTTGAATAAGTTACCTTCCAAAACGCAGGGATAGGGAATCAATAGTCTAACTCGTGGAAGCCAGAACACTAGAGAAATCAAACGCTGAATTTAGTCAAAGGCTGAATCAGTGTAGTCAGGTTAAAATGAGAGTTTGATGGTAATGACCGAATGGTAATAAACAAAAGGACGTTCGGTCATACTCCAATACAAGATGGAGGAACCAATGGCCGAGAGGTAGAGAAGGAGAACGTGGTAGAATACGAACAATTGGGGGATGATCAAGTGGTACTATTGCCGAGTGGACCAAGACAGAATTAGATCCGAAGCAATCAGAGTTGTCCATTTTCTTGGTCGGTGATCCTATTCAGCCAAAAGCGATGAAGTTGCACTGTTTGATAGGGGACCAAACGGTATTGATCTTTTAAGGACGAAACCGAACGACGTTACCTATTATAGGAAGAAGACGAACGGTAATGAACAGTGGAAAAAGCAACCGAATGGTATTGACTATTACAGTTCAAAACCGAACGGTATTGGGTCATTAGAAAGAAAGGAGAAAGAATGGGAGATAGTAGAAGAGGAGATCTAGACGTCCTTTATTGAATATGAAGGAAGAGAGAATCATTATAGAAACAAAGACTCTATATAAACGGAACCATGATTACATCGAAAGGTCGACTCATCCTAGCCAAGTGATAACGAAGACTTGACAATAATGACCGAGCAATAACAATAAAAGTACGTTCGGTCATTAAGAAACTAGTATAGATTCCAACGATTTATAGAAGAAATTAAATATAGTCAAGCACAGTAAGGCTGAGAATACTTGGTTAGGGACGAAGCTGAATCTACCGGACCAAACGGTAATGAATAGAGAACATTCAGACCCAAAGAATCTGTGTAAAACCGAACAGTTTCTATGAAACCGAACGATGTGCCAATAGGGTTAACATAATAGTTCTAACTTATGATCCAAATTGAGAAAAATAGCATCTTTGGTGAAAGTTATGAGTGTGCACCCTCAATTACTACTATCAAGATATTCTTTGTTCTCAAAATTGTTGGTTATATCTTAAAGTTTGACCATCTAGATTTGGAGGAAATGGTATAACATACCATTTAGATTCATCTTTCTACAAGAAAGACATGACAAACCCATAACCCATAGGTTATCCTAAGAACAAACTGCTCTGATACCATTAATGTAACATCCCAATAAATATAACTTTAAAACTATAGTTTATCTTTAGGAGTTAACCAAAAACAATAAATGAGAACAATGATGAATAAGTAAGTAAAGAGAAAGGAATATGAAATTTCACTTAGAATTAAAAATTGCCCAAAAATACAAGTCTACTACAATTGCAAGGTTAGACCGAATTGTCATGGAAGCAATATAAGATCGAACAGTACGCAAAAGGGTTGATACCGAACGTCTTTGCAGAGGGTTAGGTACACCGAACGGTGCTACCGGCAAAAGAGCTATCAACAATTCTACTGACCTGACGGTCCTATGTTATCTTCAGACCGAACGGTTGGTAAGCCTCCCTCCAAAGAATCTTCATGATCACATTCTGCTCCCACCCAAAGGATGATCATCGCAGTGAAGAGAACCGAAACCGAACGGCCAAATACCGAACGACAATATAGGCAAAGATAGAAAAGATATGGGTAAGCTTATGTAAATTTAATTAATCATTTCTAGCATACATATAAATATGAAAACTGAATAGTTCAATCAACATTTCATTCAGAAAATTCTCACATGCATAACTATCATAACCGACCACTTAGACACTGTCTGGACTATATGAACCATGTAGCTCCACGTCCCTAGCACCCGGTGTGGTGTAGTAGCTGGCATAACTCATCAACTGCCACCCGAGGTTAGTCCTACAACGATCTTCTGGTCTTATGACCGCGGACCTCCTGCCATTCTCATGCATGAATAACCTTCCTCTACATGAGAAAGCGTCATCACGGAATATCAAGATCAGGACGACAGCAGAGTCTGACCATGTTCATACTTTACCAACCATCATCAACCATGAGACATTCCTCGCTTGGAATTCTCTTACTTAACCAAATCAACCAATTACTCACCATCATATTCATCACAATAGGACACTGTTAAGAGAGTGACCGAACGGTCTAACACTGAGAAGGGAAAATGGAGTATCAAGGAAGACTATAGTATATGACCGAACAGTCTATCACTGAAAGGAAAGGGAGTACCAAAGAAAACTTCAATAGTTGACCCAACGATCTAACAATGAGAAGGAACGAGTACTATTCAAAGCCAAGCAAAAATTCTAATTGATTTATGAAGATGACCGAACGCTCAATAATTGAATAAAACTTGAATAAGACCGAGTACTTATATTAATCAAACCGAACGTTTTTGGAGTACAAGAGTTGTCTTCAATAGGCTGAGTGTCAGTACGAGACCGAACACTCTTTGGAAACAAGTGTTAGTATAAGACTGAGCACTTTCACAAATACATAATATTATAAACCGAATACTTTGAGATCAGGTGTTGGTGTAAGACCGAGCACTTAAATTAACTGAAGGCTAGTCTATGACCGAGCACTTCAAGACCGAGTACTTTAATTTATAGCAATACTAGTTTATGACTAAGCATTTAATAAGGACGAGCACTAGGTCTATGACTGAGTGCTTCACAAGACTGAACGTTCTTTAGATAAATCTTAGAACCATGAAACTGAATGCTTCATGAGTTAAGTGTCAGTCTAATACCAAACATTTGTACGACCGAACATTCTTAAACATACTATATATACTAAAACCGAGAGGGAAAGACTCCCTTGAATTATTAAAGGACTAGATTAAGCAACGTAGTTAATAAAACAATATGAACTTCACAAGGTCGATCCGTCATCAACTGACTTCAGTCAAGACCGAATGGTTTTAGGGGGAGGACCGAACGGTCCTAATGACCTTCAATCAGAGATTTCAGAATTTCTCTAAGTTTAATACCTTTACACTAAGTTCCTAACCAATATCAAATAATTCATGCAACAACATACAATATTTCACATACCAATTAATCAACAAACATACATTAAATCATGCATCCAACCATATAAAGAAATTATAATTAAATCTTATAAGCTTCCCTTACCTCTATTTCCAGCTAGGCTTCTAAGGTTCTTGAGCAGCAGCTACTTCTAGGATTTTCAAGGTCCAAGTTCCAATCGGAGAAAGGCATCCACCATTGCATCAAATACATAAAATGGATTCAGAGAATGAATTAACAAACATATGCAAGCATGACACGGTTCTTGCATGCAAGGAAGACAAAGAACTTCAAAAGACAGAATTGCTTACCGGTTTAGAATGGAAATCTGATCGGTGCAAATTGAAGCTCTTGACACCAGGAGTAATTAATCTGAAATGAAGTTGATGATCGGAGGAGAAATAGTGGTCAGAAATCTAGAGAGAGTTGGAAAGGTTTAGAGAGAATGAGGAGAAATGGAGTTTGCTGAAGGTTGAAGATGAAGAGGTGCATGCATCAAAATAAATGTCAGATTTAAAATCCCAGCTTTTATACCTCGATCGGTCGAATCTCATGCCGTCACATGTTTTCCACTTTCTGAGTCCAACACTGCATGTACTGCCACGTGGACTCCACTATCTGCACATTCCCACCTTCCCTGCTGCCACAGGATTCTCGAAGGAGAGGAATTTAATGAAGAAGAACATCTTGTCTCCCACTACCATGGAGAATCTAAAAGGGTGTGACACTTGTCTTCCACTTAAAAGATCTTTTAAGTGGAAGACAAGTGTCTTAGGGTGTTTGGATACTTGATTAAAGAACCATTCATCAAATGACTGTTTCTTATTTTTTCAATTCATACGTTAAAACGAATAGAAAACAACTCATTACATTTGTAAATGGTGATAGCATACATATGCTGAATCAGGAATATAATGTTAGAATCATTTATTAAATTATAGGGTCTTTTATATGTCCCAACACTGACCAATAGTCTTATCTCTATACAAATCCTTACAAAAGACTTGAACTTTTATTAGTGTTTTTCTCCTCTTACCATGTCTTTCAGGACTTTATCACAAGGAAGACCATTTTAATTGCTAAAGAATAGAGTTTGTATATGTTAGAATCCAAGGAACCAAAGAAAATAGGGGAGTACACTAGTCAANTAGCAACANAAACATTGACAAAATCTTAGTGTTCATTATGTATTTTACAAAGCTTTCTATTTTAACCTTGCCATATTTTAAATCTTTATTACAAGTTATCTTGCTATTAGGAAAACAGTAAACTAATTATGTATGATAAAAATTTATTATATATGTATCATTACTCTTAGCTAATGATATTCCATGCCCTTGCCATCAGAATAACTTGTGTTAACTCTTGGTTAATGATGTAAAAATTGAATATTATCTATCGTACAAAAGCTATTTTACACAAGTTCAGAGACTACAGAATAATTTTTCATTGGTTACCTGTCACTGTTAAGGACTCAATATTCACAGCCATGAGTCCAATGCTGTTGCATCTGAAAAGCAGTTAATTGCTTATGCTTCTTTATACTCAAAGTCATGTTCAGAGGCTATTCGCACCAGACTCACGGTTAATTCGCTAGCTGTTTCCAGACAAGTGGGAAGTTTGAAATTGACCTTTAGCAATGACAAACATTTTGTAGCTACACGACCTCTATTTGCTACTATTTTTTTTTTTGGCTGAGGGTATCTTATTCTGTTTCCTTTTTCTTAACCTACTTTCTCTGTTTTTCACTTTCTAGAATTTATTCCTTAAAGTTTAGGATTTCTGGAGTGTAGCTTTTCTTCACNCATAATTTGCGTATGGGACCTTGGAAAGTTATGTAGTTTCTTGCCTGAATTACAGTCCAGACAGACTTGTTTACTGGTTATTGATTCACAAACAACCTAAGAAAGCAGAAATGAGAATATTATATATCAAAAAAAGGCAGAGATATAGGAAGATGAGTTACCAGCGGTGAGTAAAGGCCAATACTGACACGTCTTATTTCCAACAAAAGGAGCGAAGAACACGTAGAAGGCAAAGCCCAGAGATACAAAACACAGCACAAGCGACACCTTCAGAAATATTTTTCACAATGAATAAGAAAGAAAAAAAGACGATTTGGTATTTGAACAAGATGCTAGTTCATTTGTCTAATGGCATTTGAACAGAAATGCATAACACACTCACCTTCACAACGTCTCCAACCTGCAACCACGCGACGCTAATACTCACCCTCGACACCACCAGCCCTCAACGCAGCAACCACTCGAACCCTAGCCCAAGACTCCCAAACCAGAATGCACTGTGAAGGAACCCTATTCCAAGACCACCGTGAATCACGACCACCAGGACTATCCGAGAAAGTGAGGGAGGGTTAAGAAAAGGCGGGTCGTGAAAAGGAAGGGAAATGTCTGAAGAAAACGACGAACTCGACGAATGGTGAAGAAAGTGAAATTGGGGAACGAAAACCCCAACTGAGATTTTAAATCAGGGAGAAACTTACCGACGGCTCAAAAGCCTTCGGTAAGCATATCATTACCGACGGCCTCAAGGCCTTCGGTAATATGTCCTAGGTAAATCGCGCTTTTCCTGTAGTGAGAAAAAATTAATGGGATATGACATATATAAATGATATTATTTTTAAGAGTTAATTAAAATATTTTAGTAAAGTTAAATCTACCTTAATTCTAACACATTTGAGAAGAGATTTTAAGAATTGAAAACTTGTTTTTGTTCTCTAGTCAAGAGGATTTCCTAAAAAAATATTTTTTTAAAAGTAAACTAAGACTGATCCATTATAGGTCAATAGATTATAGATTATAGGTCAAGTTAACAACTTTAAATATAACATATCTAAAGTGAGAAAACAATGATGTTTGAGATATAAAATGTTATTAAATAAAAAAAACAATGTGATATCCAAATTTAATTTATACACCACATAAAAAATTATGGGAAGAAATAAGTGGAATTATGTTTAGTTTTTATATATTAACATAATTATTTATAAATTATTTTTTGAGTAAAGTATGTTTTCATATGAAATATTATGTGTGCGTGATAAAATATGTAATAAACATGTGCGAGAAAAATAATGTGATGTAAAAATTATATTGATGAATTTATGTTTTAATTAATCATAAATTTGTTTTTGTTATCAAAATTCTATTTGATATAAGAATGGATAGGACTACACTTTTATAGTCGTCTTACACCAATTTAGGGGTGAAAGTTGTCTTGAAAAATTGCAAATAATTATAAGTAGGTATATTAGTTTGTTTTATGGGTATTATTATATAATACTATTAAAATTATTAAAAATGTACTATAAGTTAAAACACTCAATTACATATTTTATTCCATTTTTATAATTTTGTATATATGTATCTTAATATTAACTTCTTTTCACATTTTATCCAATTTTGAAAAATCTTATTAAAGCAAGGGGGATCACCATCAGCTTAAAACTAAATAAAACCTAATTAACTTGAACTATCTATTTTAATAACCTGTAAAATTAATTTAAAACAATACTCTAAATTCAATAAAATAAAATGAAAATTAAACTTTGAGGTATTAAACAAAATATGGAAAAACATCTACATGTAAATTTGATGATATTGAATTTATGTTTGGCAGTAAATATGCATTTTGATTTTTCCACAAACAGAGAGAAAAAGGGAATATAGAAAATGAATTGAAGGAAAAGAAACGTGGTAACTCGAAAGCGAAGCAAGGTACTTACAGGGGTCTCTCTCCATTATCATGGATGGTCATATATGGGTGTTTGGAGAAGTTGAAGCATGAACACCACCGGTGATGATGGATTTGGGCCACATCGTTTTCGCGGTAATAAGCTTCTCCGCCTCCTTCTTGTTTTGCGTCCCAAACATCAAGAGATGGCAGCGGAAACACCTGGCTGCCGAGAAACTAAAAATGGTTAGCGAGGCGTTGGAAGCGGNGGAGGAAAGAGCTGTGAGATTCCNAGAACGACACGACAGAATTTTGAGCCAAATATGCAGCACCTACTTGACCAATGCAGAGCTTGTTGAAGCAATAGCGGCTGCTCGAGCCACCATGAACCAGGCATTGGACTTTGCCCTTCAATTGAGGAAAATTCAATTTAGAATTATCACTTCTTTCCCCGATGCAATCGACCTGCTGTTAGACATGGATGCGTCAAAACAATCTCCCACAAATTCATTCAAATAGGGTTTAGGTTACTCAACAGCTGCTTTAATTTTTTTTCTATTTCAACATTTTTTTCTATATCTTACCAGTTTCATCGCATAATTCTATGTATTTATCTAGTCTGTTTTAGTATGTTCTATATATTTCAGTTCATTTTTTTTAATTACAACAACTAAAAGAGTGATAAACCCATTATAAATAATAAATTATGTCAAATTCATTAAATACTGTTACAGATGATTAATGATCTATAATAATATTTTTCAATCTTATAAATTCTCTTTTCTATAATACTTAACGATTAAAATTTATTCACCATTTTTTCATGATTACTCTAATTAAAAACTTTATTTTCATTTTACGAATGTATTTTTTGTAACCTTTTTAAAACTGATTACTCTTAAAATATATATTTTAAACCTTTTTAAGAAAGATTAATCATAAAAACGCATTTCTCAAAAAAGGTTAAAAGAATACATTTTAAGTATTGTTTGGAAAATAAACAATAATTACTTTTAAAATAGACGTCCTAGGTATAAGCACTAAATAGAATCATTTTCCAAAAATAAATTGCAATGTTATTAATTAAAACTAAATAATTTTACTATATTAATATTCGTTATTTTATATACAATGTTTAATTAAAATTTAAGTTTATACATTTAGGGTGTGTTCACTTGAGAGTGATTGGAGAGATGATTTGGAGGGGAGTGATTTAGTTGATTTGAGAATAATTTCTTTTTTGTGTTTATTTGAGTAAATTTGTAGATAATTGAGAGTGAGTTTAGAAATAAAGTTTTTGAGAATTAGTGTAGGAATTAATTGATGCGACAGTTAAAAAAATTTGTTTAATTGGTAGAAAATGAAAATTACCAAAATAACCCTAATAATAATTAAAGTAATATAAAATGATATTTGTTAATATTATATTTAATTGTAAAAATGTTTAAGAGTAAAAAATTTAAAATAATTATTAAAAATAATTTTAAAAATTTAATTAAATTATAATTAAAATGCAACTCGATTTTTTGCAACTCGCTTATTTATCTTAAGACCTGTACGTTTTAGAAAAATGGAAGATGAGATCAAAGTCCGTTTTAGATTGCTAATACCAAGTACGACAAACATAAAAAATTACAGATAATCTAAACAATCAAAACCAAAGGTGACATAAAACTAGAAATATTTGTCCAAAACCCACAATATATTTAATTAGAAGGCAACTACGTAATGTGCTAGAATGAGTACTTCCTACACCCAATACTGTTCTTAAAAAAAGAAAATTGCGGTTACTACATAACCAATGCTAAAATTTATTGGAGCTTAATACAAATTAAAGTTGACAGCATTCTACAGAAAACTATGGCATGTATAACTAACTCAATTTGGATAACAGTAAGGTAAGCAAGGCACACATCGTGATGTATCTTTGATACAAGAGACCCTTCTTTGAGTTCAAGATTTGGTATCAAGCATTTTATTGCTTCAGCACGCTGAAGATTTTCTAAGCAATTTGGATCAGTTGACAGATGATTAATACACTTCAGTATCTAGAATACCATATATGGATGGTCAAAAACTAAATCAGAAACTAAATTAATGCACACAATCTCCAATATCCAAAGTGAGCCAAAATACGTAGCCAAAATACCGCAGTCTTGAACACCTTCACTGTCAAACCTGCAACATAATTAAAAGTTAGGGGTCATGCACATACAACAAACACCTTCCACTCCCATCGCTGAATCAATTGTCGGCCTCCTGCATGTACTGCTCCATGAACAGCTGCATGCCTCAACGTGACTCACGCTGAGAGGTTCTTTATTCAAGAACATATGAAAAACTCAACCCTGACTAATCAAACACACACCGACACTGAAATGCTTCTTTTATTCACTTGCAATCAACAAAAAGAATACAGAGAGCTTAACCTCTCCCCCTCAGGACAATGGATCCTGATTCAACAATTCATTAAAAATAAAAAAGATTCCCACCCCAAGCTAAACACAACTATTTATACAAGTTCATAAGTCACTCCATGCTCCTCCTAACTGCCCACGCAGTTAGACCAACTAACTTTGTTTCTTTCTTCTCTCATAGACTAATAATGGTCTAACATTACTCCCCGTCCTTCAGCAACCTTGTCCCCAAGGTTGAATTCGGGATATTAATCCTGCATTGTTTCCACATCTTCCTAAGTTGCTCCATCTCTTCCCCCTTCATGCCACTCCACCAAAACTTGGTGCATAGTCTCACCATCCTCCTGTCTGGTTCTCCTTTCTAGAACTTTCACCGGCCAATAACTAGGTCCATCAGCCTGAAACTCTGCAGGCAGTTCACTTTCTACCCTTTTCTCCCCCACCGCTTTTTTTAACTGGGAAACGTGAAACACAGGGTGTATCCTGGCTGTTTCAGGTAACTGCAAACGATAGGCAACCTTCCCAATTTGCTGAATCACCTGGAAGGGCCCATAATACCGAGCTGCAAGTTTTGGATGTAACCTTGCAAGCATCAAAGATTGCTTATGGGGTCTGATTTTTAAGTAGACCCACTCTCCCACTTGAATGTCTACCTCCCTCCTTTTTTTATTTACCTGGCCCACCATCATGTCTTGTGAATGAAAGAGCACATCGTAGAGCAAGAAACAGCTGTAAAGCATTAGAAGGAAAGCTTCTCTCAGTTGGCTGCTTTGGCAAATGGGGCAATTGAAGACATCCCCAGGATGTGTCGAATGCTGAAGCCAGTACTCATTTTTGTAACTCACCAGCGGAAATAAAATTGTTTATTAATCATTGTAAATGGTTGGTGGGAGAGATGAAATCTTTCATTGCCCAGGCGCGGGATTGATATACATCAGAATTGCGTGTTTTGTTCCTTAGACGATGTAATGGATCAAATTTTCTTTAAATGAAAGATAAGGGATGTTTGTTTGGTATCGACTTGTGTTAATATTCCATCAATAGTGTCATTGCTATCCTATGATTTCCACTTATCACTAGCATGCATCATGTTTTCTTTTATTTTGCATTTTTCATCCTAATCTAATTTAACTTAATAAAAATAATCAATCAGTACAAGTGAGAGAACAACGACAAATTTTCCACGACATCCGTACAGGACCAAAGCTAACTCGAAGATCATGGAGAATTGGGAACAGTCGCATGAATCTATTAACGCTGATGTCAACCAGTTGAAGGATCAGATGACCCAGATTTTGGCAGCTCTTGAGCCCTGAAAACTACGGGAGGGCCTGCGCAAGTTGAGGGAAGTGCTCAATATTACCCTCCGTTATGCAATGTTGGGAGCCAATTTGTTCCTTTCCCAATGTACGGATTACCCCCAGACTACACTCCACCCGTGGGAGAATACACAGAAGGGGATCATGCTTCATTCTCTTTCCCTACCGCTGCCAACGTACCGCCAATCGGTACTCAGGGACCGGTTGTAATGTCTGCACCTATGGTAAGTGAGGGAATGAATGCAAATACGTCTGATGGAATACGAGTAACTCCAGTGCCTCATGTTATTACCGGAGAGGGCTTTTCTGCTAAGGCTGCACCACATACTTCGTTTCAGGGGGTAATCAGTAATGTCGATGGAGCAAAGGATAAACTGGAGAGCTTGGAGGCGAGATTGAGGGCTGTTGAGGGATTTGAAAGTTATGGTTTTGGAGATGTTGCCAGATTGAGCTTGGTTTAAAAATACCACATAAGTTCAAGGCGCTTGAGTTTGAGAAGTATAAGGGAAATACATGCCCTAAGAGCCATCTGACCATGTATTGCAGAAAGATGGCTGCATATGCTTATGATAAGCAACTGCTCATCCATGTTTTTCAAGATAGTATGGATGGAGTGGCATTAAACTGGTATACCCATTTGGAACCATCTCGAATTCGTTGTTGGGCGGACTTGGCTGATGCTTTTGTGAAACAGTACGTATACAATACACATGTTGCGCCAGATCGTTTACAACTGCAAAACATGTCGACGAAGGACCACGAAACTTTTAAGGAGTATGCTCAATGGTGGAGGGAATTGGCTGCACAAGTTGAGCCACCTTTGTATGATAGAGAAATGGTGGCAATGTTTGTAAATACGCTCCAGCCACCATTCTATGAACATATGGTGGGGAATGTATCTTCAAATTTTGCTGATATCATCGTAATAGGTGAACGAATTGAGATCGGGTTGAAAAATGGAAAGATTGCATATGGCTCGTTAGTGGTTGCAAACTCCAAAAAACCCAGTTTCAACCCAGGAAAAAGAAAGGAAGGAGATGTGCATGCAACATCTGCAACCCCTGTGTGGAGAGGTCAGGCTCCCACTCATAACTATCGACCATACTGGGGTCAACATCCACATGCAGCTAACGTGTCATTTGGTCATCAAACTAGGCCTCAACAACAACCGGGGTACTATCAACCACAATACATCCCGACGAATAACTGGAGGGGAGGGGCAAACGTAGGTTCCAATATGAATGTGGGTCCAAATACTTATCCAAGAAGGAACCGGGAAAGAAATTATGTTAACTTTACCCCAATTCCTACAACTTATACGGAATTATTGCCTCATCTTATCAAACAGGGTCTGGTTGTCATTTGTCCCCTGAAGCCTATGCAGCCTCCGTACCCACGAGGTTATGATGCAGATGCAAAGTGTAGTTATCATGGAGGGGACGCTGGTCATTCCACTGAGAGGTGTCTGGCTTTCAAGCATAAAGTGCAGACTCTAATTGATTCTAGGTGGTTAATGTTCCAAGAAGATAAGCCTAGTATCGAGGCCAATCCTTTATCCGGGCATGGAAGTGCTTCGACGAATGCTGTCAAAGTGAAAGAGCATGAGTTGATGAGAAATGTGAGAGAAGTCAGGAGCCCCAGGAGGTTTATTTTGGAGACGTTGCTTAAAGTGGGTATCTTGAAAGGCGATTATGATGGGAGTATGGCATGTGCGCTCCACCCAGATGTTGAGCACTCTATTAGGAGTGTGTTGAGTTTGAAGAAATTCTGCAAGACCTGTTAGATTATGGTCTGATGCAAGTATGCTACAAGAGTGAGGAGGGAGAAATATTTGCACAAATTGGTGATGAATCTGGCATGACTTTACCAGAACCATTGGTGATTCGTTTCACTAGGACTTCCCCTATCCCACCAACTCAAGGAAGGTCGCCTGTTGTTATTCGCTTACCAGCCCCTTTTCCTTACAAGAACGAAAAAGCCGTCCCATTGAGATATGGGACACATGCGTTAGACGAAGCACAAAGCATTGATCCTGCCGTAAAAAATATATTAGGCATAGGTGGAATGACGAGGAGTGGTCGAATTTTCCCACCACCAGAGTTGGCACAAGAAAGAGCTGGTGATAAGGAAGCAACGATGGCCGCGAAGGCAAAAGAATTCTTAAAGGGGAAGGGTGCACAGACAGAGGAGGTCCTCGACAAGGAAGAGAAGAGAGAAGTGTCTGAAGAAGAGGCTTGTGAATTTTTAAAATTTATACAACAAAGTGAATATAAGGTGGTGGAACAGTTAAACCGTATGCCTGCTCGTATATCCTTGTTAGACTTGCTCATGCATTCTGCATCACACAAAAAGTTGTTAATGAAGATACTCAGTGAGGCTCACGTGGAGCAAGGTATTTCGTTGAATAAATTCGACGGTATTGTTGGCAATATTGTTGCTAATAATTATTTCACCTTCACGGATAGGAGATACCTACTAAGGGAAGAGGGCATAACAAGGCTCTCCACGTCTCTGTGAAATGCCTGGATCATGTTATAGCGAGTGTCTTAGTGGACAATGGCTCCTCTTTGAATGTCATGCCAAAAGCAACCTTGGAAAAGCTACCTTGCGAAGGAATGCATATGAAGCCAAGTTCAATGATTGTGAGGGCGTTTGATGGTAGCAAAAGAGAAGTGATGGGAGAAGTGGAATTACCAGTGCAACTTAGCCCGTGCGTCTTTCAAATAACATTCCAAGTTATGGATATTCTGCCAGCTTATAGTTGTTTGTTGGGGCACCCATGGATCCATTCGACTGGAGTTGTGCCCTCTACACTACACCAGAAGTTGAAGTACGTGTTGGAAGATAAGCTGGTGATAGTATCAGGAGAAGAGGATCTTCTTGTGAGTGGGCCATCATCCACACGCTACATCGAGGCGGCTGAAGAAGCTCTCGAGACAACCTTTCAATCGTTGGAGATTGTGGGAAATGCTTGTGTGGAGCCGTTTCCAGTAAATCCTCATCTATCATGTGCTTCTATTATGATGGCCATGATTATGCTGAAAGAGGGCTATATATATGGGGAAGGTTTGGGAAAATATAGGCAGGGGCGAGCATTCCCTCTAGAAATCGTTGAAAACAAGAACAGATATGGCTTAGGGTACAAACCTACCACGGAGGACAGGAAAAGGATGGTTGAAGAAAGAAAAGAACGCAGTCTAGCCCGTGCAGAAAGACGAGAGCCCAGAGAGAGCAAAATTCACATTGGTGACATCAAGGAAAGCTTCCGCAGTGTTGGGTGGATCAACACTGGCCAGATAACACTTGTGGAGGATGAAGACAGGCCTCAAAGCTCGAGTTTTGTGTGGGCTTGCTCCCCTGATACTCAACTCAGCAATTGGGAAACGCTGGATTTACCTGTGATGCTTAATGTGAATAAAATGTAATAGTTTTAATTAAGCCTATAGTTTCGCTTAGGGCTTTAAAATTGAAGTTTTGCGGATTGACTTTTTACTTTTCACTCAACGTGATAATAAAGTTGCATTTCATCATCATTTGGCATTTTTCTTTATTTTTCTTATTTATTTATACTTTTTCATAAATTTAAATGATGCAGATGTGACAATGATTGTTTTGAAAATAATGATATCAATGTTCCTAATTTTGAGCACCCTATCNATAATACGGAAGATGATTTCGAAGATGATGTGGAACCNCCTCCGGAATTGTTGAGATTAGTGGAACAAGAATCTAAAGAGATAAAACCCCATCAGGAGGAGATTGAAGTACTCAACTTGGTAGAGAAGGATGAGATAAAGGAAGTGAAAATCGGTACTAGTATGAAAACAGGAGTAAGAGAAAGATTGCGTGCCCTATTGAAGGAGTTTAAAGATGTGTTCGCGTGGTCTTACAATGACATGCCGGGGCTGGATACCGATATTGTGTAGCATAAGCTCCCACTCAAGCCAGAATGCCCTCCAGTCAAGCAAAAATTAAGAAGAATGAAACCGGAAATGTCCCTAAAAATTAAAGAGGAGGTCCAAAAACAATTTGACGCAGGATTTTTGGCTGTGGCAAGATACCCACAATGGGTAGCGAATGTTGTGCCAGTGCCCAAGAAGGATGGAAAAGTTCGAATGTGTGTTGACTATCGTGATCTGAATCGTGCAAGTCCGAAGGATAATTTCCCGTTACCACACATCGATACTCTAGTTGATAATACAGCCAGATTTTCGTTATTTTCATTCATGGATGGATTCTCAGGATATAATCAAATTAAAATGGCACCGGAAGATATGGAGAAGACTACCTTTATCACGTTATGGGGAACGATTTGTTATAAGGTGATGTCTTTCAGACTCAAGAATTCTGGAGCAACATACCAAAGGGCAATGGTGGCACTTTTTCATGATATGATGCATAAGAAGATTGAAGTTTACTTGGATGACATGATTGCAAAGTCGGAATCAGAAGAGGAGCATATTTTCAATCTAAGGAAATTATTTGAGAGACTGAGAAAGTATAAACTTAGGTTAAATCCTGCCAAATGCACGTTTGGAGTAAAGTCTAGAAAATTATTGGGCTTTATTGTCAGCCAAAGAGGGATAGAGGTTGATCCTAACAAAGTAAGACCTATAACGGAAATGCCTGCGCCCAGAACAGAAAAAGAAGTTCGAGGTTTTTTGGGAAGATTGAACTACATTGCTAGGTTCATCTCCCAATTAACTGCTACTTGTGAACCAATGTTCAAGTTGTTACGGAAAAATCAAGTTGTAGTCTGGAACGAAGATTGTCAAGCTGCTTTCGAAAAGGTCAAACAGTCCCTGCAAGACCCTCCTGTATTGCGTCCACCTGTGCCAAGAAGACCGCTCATTTTGTATTTGACCGTATTGGATAATTCAATGGGTTGTGTATTGGGTCAGCATGATGAAGACGGGAAAGAGAGCATGCTATATATTACCTGAGCAAGAAATTCACAGATTGCGAACAACGATATTCGTCGTTAGAACGAACTTGTTGTGCACTGGCGTGGGCTACTCATCGTTTAAGGCAATACATGTTGAGTCACTCTACTTGGTTAATATCGAAAATGGATCTTATCAAGTATATTTTCGAAAAGCCTGCCCTCACTGGAAGAATAGCTCGATGGCAGATGCTATTGTTAGAATACGACATCGTATATGTCACTCAGAAATCTATCAAGGGTAGCGCTTTAGCGGAATATTTAGCCCATCAACCCATTAGAGATTATCAACCAATGCAAGTTGAGTTTCCTGATGAAGATATCATGGCTTTATTTGTTGAGAACAAAAAGGACAAAAATGAAAAAGCTTGGACGGTATTATTCGATGGAGTCTCGAATGTAATGGGGCATGGAATAGGGGCGGTGCTTATCTCTCCTAAGAATCAATACATACCAATGACTGCAAGGTTGTGTTTTAATTGCACGAATAACATCGCAGAATATGAAGCCTGTGTTATGGGTATTCGAGCAGCAATAGAGTCTAAAGCAAAAATTCTGGATGTATGTGGAGATTTAGCTTTGGTCATCCATCCCTTGAAGGGAGATTGGGAGACTAGGGATACAAAATTAATTCCATACCAAGCTTACATCAGGGGATTAATTGATTATTTCGATTCCATCACGTTTAATCATATAGCGCGAGAAGATAATCAATTAGCAGACACGTTGGCTACTTTGTCATCGATGTTTGAAGTTGATCAAGATGCCGAATTGCCAATGATTGAAATGAAGAGTCATGCGGAACCAGTGTATTGTCATTTTATCGAGGAGGAGGTAGATGGTAAACCTTGGTACTTTGATATCAAGCATTATCTTAAGACCCGAGAATATCCAGAGAAGGCATCTGAAAACGGTAAAAGGGAGTTAAGGAGGTTAGCTGGTGGCTTCATCTTAAATGGGGATATCCTATACAAGAGAAATCATGACTTGGTTCTTCTCAGATGTGTGGACACAAAAGAAGCCGAGCTGATACTAAAAGAAGTGCACAAGGGTACGTTTGGCACGCACATGAATGGGCACTTAATGGCCAGGAAGATACTGAGAGCGGGGTATTTCTGGTTGACTATGGAAAATGATTGTTGTACACATGTGAGAAAGTGTGAGAAATGCCAGGTATACGTAGATAATATCAATGTGCCGCCCACGACCTTGAACGTGTTGTCTGCACCATTGCCTTTTTCGATGTGGGGAATAGATGTCATCGGAGCTATAGAGCCAAAGGCGTCAAATGGACACCGTTTCATATTAGTCGCAATTGACTACTTCACCAAGTGGGTTAAGGCTGCTTCTTATACTAATGTGACTAGAAAGGTGGTAACCAAGTTCATAAAAAAGGAGTTGATTTGTAGATACGGGCTCCCTAGCAGGATCATCACTGATAATGCCACTAACTTGAACAACCAGATGATGACAGAGTTATGTGAAGAGTTCAAAATTCATCATCTTATTTCTTCTCCTTATCGTCCAAAGATGAATGGAGCAGTAGAGGCTGCTAACAAAAATATCAAGAAGATTGTGCAAAAGATGGTGGTCACATATAAGGATTGGCATGAAATGCTTCCTTTCGCTTTACATGGTTATCGCACTTCGGTACGAACATCGACTGGGGCAACGCCTTTCTCGCTTGTGCATGGAATGGAGGCAGTACTTCCGTTTGAAGTAGAAATTCCATCCTTACGAGTTTTAATGGAAACCCAATTAGAGGAGGCTGAGTGGGTTCAAGCTCGCTTCGACCAGCTCAATCTCATTGATGAAAAAAGATTAACAGCAGTATGCCATGGACAATTGTACCAAAGAAAAATGAAGAAGGCATTTGACAAAAGGGTACGTCCAAGAGAATTTCATGAAGGCAAGCTGGTGTTGAAGAAGATTCTACCTATACAAAAGGATCATAGGGGCAAATGGACACCAAATTATGAAGGGCCGTTTATAGTGAAGAAAGCATTTTCTGGTGGTGCACTAATTCTCACAAGAATGGATGGGGAAGAGTTACCATTGCCAGTTAATTCTGATGCAGTAAAAAAGATTTACGCATGATGATTCCGTGATAGTGGTTGCTATTAAAGGGATGTTGATATTATCTTTAAAGCTTATTATACTTTGTGTTCTTCACTAAATAAAGTTCACATGATTTCATTCATATTTTGGTTGTTTGCATTCCATCTGAAGTATTGCATGTCACGCTGAGATGTTAAGTAATTAAGGGAAAATGAAAATGAAAATAACTAAATGCGTGTTGATATAAAGCATCACAGGTATATCCGGTTGGCGAGCTGGGTCCTGGAGGATGTCGTGAAAGAAAAAAAAGAAAAAAAAAGAAAAAAGTCACACGTTGAGTTTGTTGTTAATAAAGTTGTCAAGGGCATAGTATTTTCGAAACGCTGAAAAAAAAAGTTTTGAAAAATACCGTTGGTGAGTCCTTTCCTGATTCAAGGTTTTAGGGGTAACCGATGTTCTTTTCTGGATAAAGCATCTGCATTCACATTACTTGAGCCCTAACCTTTTCGTTTACCTTAAGACAAAGGATTGCCATACGTATAATATTGGGGCAGTTTTCATTATGTTACGTATCAACAATAATCCGTTGATCAAAAAAAAAAAAAAGGAAAACAAAGAAACAAAGCAAGGAAAAAATGAAGTCGATGTGTCAAACACTACAGAGTTTTGTTTCAGGTTTAAGGTCACGAGAAAGTCATGCAAACAAGATTCAGAGTGACGTGTGGCCATTTTTTGTTATCCAAATGTCAAAAGAAGTTTATCCAATTGTACCCCTTTTGAGCCAAAATTCATAATTGTTTTTCATCACCCTAGACAAGAATCATTAGCTATCGATGTCAACCTAAAAAGGGTATATCATAAGTATTCAAAGTGGAGGAGGAAATCTCTAAAAGGAAGAAAAAACAGAAGTGAAAAAGGAAAGTATCATAAAGAGCCATAACAGGGGCAACGAAAGTAATGATCCAAAAAAAAAAGAAAAAAAAAAGAAAAAACAACAATGAAAAGTAAAGGATGCTTGAAGTTCAAATCCCTAAAGACAGTTGACTGGACACCTTGTAAATGATTCTTGTTTAAAACACTTTAACCGGGAAAAAACTTATTTGGACCTTCATTATCCCTTCTTTCAAAACCCTTTGACCTTTAGCCATGGTACAAGCCAATAAAAGTCCACGCTGACTGAAGACTGCTTGTCATAATCTTTCTCACGATTTTAACTTTGAAATAGCATGATGTGGTGAACGTCACATTCAGTTTCATATAAAAAAAAAGAAAAAAAGAAGAAGAAGAAGAAGATAAAAAGATGTGAAGTCCCCNTATCAATCGAAGATCATCCAATTTGGGGCATTCCTTCCTACCCAAACCTTTTCACTTTTCCAAAGGATACTTGCTGTGCAAAATTGGGGCGGTATTNGAGCCCAACGTGTTAATAGCANTGTCTCCTAGTTGAGGGACACACATACATTAATATTTGCTCACGGATAATCATTATTCATCTGTTTTTCATAACCATTTTCCCATACCCTCCAGGGTTCAAGTTAATTTGGATTGCAAAAAGCAATAAAAAGAATTTTAACTCAGGGTTACACTTTCTTCCTGCTCANCAAAGGGTTCTATACGTCTCAACGTTGTTTTCAAGGAATGCGTTTTGAATGTACATCGTGTCTGATGACAATATTAACAATGGATTCCAAACATGGAATTTTCAAAAAAAAAAAGGAGAAAAGAAAAAGAAGAAAAAAAGAAAAAAAAAAGAAAAGAAAAGAAAAAAGAAAAAAAAGAAGAAAATGAAAAAGCGAGAGTAAAAGAAAAGAACGAAGTGAAAGCCTCATGTGTCTATGCATTCATGCACCATCGTGGCATAACATCATCTCTGAGAAAGCGAGGAAAATTGTTTGCAAAATCTTCATGTTTTACTCNGCATTTATCAACTTTTCAAAGCTGAAAATCCAGATTGTAGTTTTCTGTTATCGACGCTCTGCGTGGCAATGGTCAGATTTAAATTTCTGTTCTGCGAGTTTGGCCCTCTGCGAGCTAATGGTCAAATTCAGGTTTTAGTTTTCTGTTATCGACCCTCTGCGTGGCAACAGTCAGATTTAAATTTCTGTTCTGTGAGTTTGGCCCTCTACGAGGCAATGGTCAAACCCAGGTTTTAGTTTTCTGTTATCGACCCTATGCGTGGCAATGGTCACATTTAAATTTCTGCTCTGTGAGTTTGGCCCTCTGCGAGGTAATGGTCAGATTTAAATTGTTGTTCTATGATCGTGACTTGAGTCACTCTTTTTCGTTTGCTTATATGATTGAAACCCAGACGAAATCAGTGTTTCTATCTTTACTTAGCTTTACTCAAATAATAAGAAAATATCAAATTTTCATATTATTTGATAATATCTAAGTAAAAAGGGGCAACTGTCAACACTCAATTTCGTCCAGGTGTTGAAGTAATCATTTGCTCTCTTTATTTGATTCCTTTAATTTATTAATATGGTCCACTTTATTTTTATCGTTTTCTTTTCTTAGCATACATAGCTTGGGAGGATAATGCTTCTAGTTCAACAAGCTCAAGTGACACAGAAGAAGAAGCCAACCTATGCCTTATGGCAAATTCTGAAGATACAGGAAGCCAAGTAAGTGTTTCCAGCTTTGAATCTAGTGAATTAGATTTACAAAAGGCTTTCTTTGACTTGATGAATGAATCTGAAAANCTTGATGCTGCTCATAAAAAANTAAAAAAGGAACACAATGAATTGAAGTTAAAATATGATAAGTTGCTTGATAATGAAGTGATTTTAAAAAATAGAGTGAGTACTTTAGAAATCAAATTGTCAGATGCAAATGCTATTGTTGAACCTGTTGAATGCTTGTCATGCAAAGTTATATGTTTGATATTGATATACTTGAAAATTTACTTGCTAAGGCAACTAAAACTAATGCACATGCTAAAACAAACCTTAATAAAAGCATTGTTAAAAATAGAAACATGCATCAAACTTATAAACCCAAGGTAAGAAGAACTNGAAAGATTTGGGTTGTTAAAGGAACTTTTGTTAAAAATAAAGTTAGTGATGTATGTTGTTTTTACTGTATGAAGCATGGTCACACATCAAACAAGTGCAATATTAAACATGTTGGTGTTCCAAGTGGTAAATATG
>NC_028351.1:26612818-26614776 GCF_000741045.1 Vigna radiata var. radiata | reverse complement strand
TCAAGACACATTGTCAACACTCAATTTCGTCCGGGTGTTGAAGAAATCATTCGCTCTCTTTATTTGATTCCTTTAATTTATTAATTTGGTCCACTTTATTTTTATCGTTTTCTTTTCTTATTTAGCTTTGCTTTTCGTAATTTCTATTTTATTTAATTAATTATTCTGNTTTAATTAGTTATTCAAGATTAATTCAAAAATTGTTAATTAATTAATTAAAAATATTAATTAAGTAAAAAAATAATAATAAAAAAAATGGAGAAGAAAAACGTGTCGAAAACACGTGGAAAAAATAAGGGAGGAGGGAGTGAAATTGTGAGTGGTGGGAGGCTGATAGAAGGAGAGGAGAAGTTTGTTAGAGGGGGTGATGAGATGACAACAAAAAAGAAACGGTTAGAAGATTTCTTTGGGGGGGGGGATTTTTTTTGGTTTTGGTTTTTCGAAAGAGGAGGGGAGAAGAAAAAAAAGGATTTGGTTCACAGAGAAAAGAAGGATCATTGGTCTTGGAGAATAACCACTGGTTCTGAGGAGAAGAGGAGAACGCCTTTGATCCGAAAATTGTAGAGAGAAAAGCAGGAACACATAAGCTCAGCCTCAACGTACATGTTCTTCGTTCTTCATTAGTTTAGTTAGTCATTAGATGAATCAATAACCTGTGTCGTGGTTGCCTCGTTAGCATTGATCATTATGCTTGCATTTATATTTTTTTTTTTCTTCTTCTTCTTCATTGATTTCCCGAAGTCTCTGTTATATCTTCATCTTTACCTTGCTGTTATATCTTTATCTCTACCATGAGTGCACGTAGTTCAGCCTAACACTGTCATTTTAGCATTCATTTTGCACGCCTGTATCTCATACACATTACACCTAAACCAGNGGTTATCNCCCTGCCTTCATCGGTCACACAACCGAATCATTCCATACCATGAACATTTCCCTTAACCCAATCATTTGGTTTTCTCCTTCACCAAACCATCTTTGTTTTCAATCGAACCTGCAAAGAAACAACAAAAAAAAACACAGAGAACCCATCGTCTATAGTCCCTAAAGATCGTCTTGGTAAGCCACTGGGTTACGTTGTCTCGTAATTAATGATGAACCCCTCAGAGTTGGAGGGTTTAATACCATTTTCAGTAGTGGCTGTGGCATTGAGGTTTTGGAGGTAGAGGAAGGTTTTGTTGTGGCAGTAAAGGTGACCGGCGATGATTGGCAGCGACCTTGGGTCATAACCAGTGGCGCTNATGATGTCCTGGTCTGAAACGTTTGGGTTGCTCACGGTGGCTNAGACGGTGGCCGGATTGGGAACTGAGGGTTTGGGAGTCACNTTCGCACTGGAGGATGGGGTCGAATGGGAACCCTTCTGAGGGTTTTGGGGGGCNGAGGAAACCCTGATGGGTNTAGGGTAATGGAATTGGGCTCATTTTGGGCTCAACAAAAAAATGTTTCNTTTGCACACCCATTTGTTTCCTTTGCACCACCCCATTTTCTTTCGGGCTTAGNCCCAGTCNGGTCTTATGTTTGAATTGCTTTTGGTAGCTATTGTTTTCCTTTCTAGCACCTCTTTTTCTCTTGGACTTGGGCCCAACTTACTCTTAGGAGTAAATTAGGTTAGANACCCTTTTTTCTTATTTAGGCACCCCCATCCCTTTTATTGTTTTATTAATTTTTTTATTTTATTTCTGTCACTTAACTTTTAGTGTATTTTTTTTTTATCTTTTCCTTTTCTTTTACAAAAATTAAAAATCAAATAAATTTTTTTTGAAAAGGTTTAAGCACACGTGCGACCGCTCGCGTATGCCTTGAGCTGAAAATCTTTTCCTTTTATTTTATAAAAAATTCAAAAACAAATAAAAATATTTTGAAAAGGTTTAAGCACACGTGTGACCGCTCGCGTAGGCCTTGTGCTGAAAATCTTTTCTTTTACAAAAATTAAAAATCAAATAAAAATATTTTGAAAA
>NC_028351.1:26595487-26611798 GCF_000741045.1 Vigna radiata var. radiata | reverse complement strand
ACCATTTTCATGGTGAATCTAGATGAAAAATGGATGAAGAATGGAAGAGCAAACCCTAGAAAAGATGAAAAGGAGCCTAAGCATCCAAAAGATCCTCTCCAGAGAGCAAAATTAGGTCTGGTCGTCCCCCTCTGTCCAAAGAATAACTCTGAACTCGAAATAGGGGTATTTATAGGTGAGGAGCGCAACAGAAAATAGGCCCAAGCCCAGCGGACCACCGCCCAGCGGTTGAAGTGTGCCGCCCGGCGGTTTCCCATAAACCTCCAAACCGCTCGTCGGTAAGGGTCATCGCCCGGCGGTTTCGCTCAAAACCGCCCAGCGCTAACGCCAGTGCCTACTCCTCGCCCTGGACCGCCCGACGGTGTAAGTTGTCGCTGGGCGGTGCGTCGACTCTTCAAATATTCAATTTTCTTCTCTTTTCTTGAGTCTACGACCTTTATCTTCAACTTCATTCTTCATTTTCTCAGAAATGCTACCAAACAATGCAAAACAAGCATAATATCGCTAAAAACAACTTTTGACTCTCTAGGGACTCATTTATTGAGTTTTGCTTGATTCTAAGCTCATTCCAAGTAGTAAAGGGCGTAATTAGGTCTAAAATGACATATGAAAATAACTGTTTTTGAACCTTCATCAACCCCCATACTTAGAACTTTGCTTGTCCTCAAGCAAACAAAACAAAACAATACACAAAACAAAACTTGGCTTTATCCTTTTCCATCCAATGGTTCAACAATCCCAAAATACATGACAAAACTACTCAATTCAATATCCTCAATGAAATCCAAAATAAGATGTATGCATGCTTTCAATCTAGAGATTGCACAATAGATGTTATACATTATGAATGACCAATCCACTAAGCAAAAATGTACTCCTGAAAATTAACAGTTCATACCAAGCAAGTGTTTCACTCAATCACTCAAGTGTTTAAGGTGACACTCCAACTCTCTATTGTTCACAAGTCACATGAAACAAAATTGCCATTCATCTCAAACAATCAACATCTTTACATGCAAATGTCATCAAAAGGACTTTTCCAAGGCTTGTAATGAGGTTGGGCTAACAAGAAAAGTTGGTTTTTCCAGAAAGCAAAATCCTTGAGTTAAAAGAGCTTTCATAATATTTAACAAATTAAGCACAACTCTCTTCCTCACCAATCTCACTTATTCCCAACTTTTTCCCTTTTTCTTTTTCATTGAGCTCATCTTCATGCTTTTCTTCTTTTCTTTTCTTTTTCTCATGATTTTTTTTCTTTTTTCGACATTCGAGCTTAATGCTTTTCATTTGCTTTTTCAATTTTCCCCCACACAACCCCAAACTTGAACCTTTTCATCTTATACAATTATGCTCATCCCAACTCAAGGTAAACAATTTCAAGACAAGGGTTAACATCCTGTTTAAGGCTAAGGTTCAAAAAGGGTATAATATTTTCAAGCACTTTGGGTGAAAATTTGGCTAGAAAAGGGTTCTCAAAAATGGCCTTGATCATATGACATGTACATGCAATTCAATCAATCATCAAGATTATGGCAATATCATTCATGTTTTCCTGTGAACAATGCATACAACAATAAAAACTCTGGAGCTCAAAATCGCACACACATGCTTCCTCACACAAAATTCAATCATGCATCCTGCTTAGCATCATAACCACAATCATAATTCATCACACATCTATTTCGCAGAATATCAACATGCACTGCAACTCAATTCTCATCCACATAAAATAATCATCAAATAGCTCCATCATGCACATCAGTCAATCAAACATTTTCAGAAAAAGTATTCAAGCCAAGGATACACACTAAAATTAAAATTAAACCTATTCTAGAAATTTAACATGCAAAAGTGTGAGAAGAAATCTGGGTTGCCTCCTAGTAGCGCTTGTTTAACATCACGAGCCTGACCCAAACCTGTTTAGCACTTGTCAGTAAGTGCAATTCCTTCCACCACCCAACAGTAGGTGTACCTTCCGCATATCCTTCCGTGGATACCAAAAATTTAGCATCCCTCAGTAGATGCTACCCAAAAATTGTTCAGAAAATTCAAAAAGTACATGTTCCAACGAAAATAAAAAGTGCAAATAACTGAAAATAAAAATTATTCTTAAAAATACAAAAATTGATTTCCAGCAAGTTCAACTCTTCTTCTTCACGTTGGGATCTTCATCATCCCACCGACTCACTTCTCTTGGGTCCACCTTCTTGATCACTGTGGAATATGGTCTTATAATCTCCACCATTCCTTTTTCCTTCAGCTCCTTTACTATCCATTCCTTTTTCTTAAATCTCACTTTGCTCCCTGGTTGGAGTGGATCTTCTTTTGATTTTGAGTGAATGGTTTTTCTCCCTTTATCCTCAGGCACCTGTAGAACATAACAGTTGTCATAATAATCAGTACCTGCTATGCTCTCTTCTTGTTCTTCGTCCATCTCTGGCTTTTCAAATTTGTTTCTTTTTACTGTTTTGATCTCATCCCCTTCACGACCAGTATAGAGAAATAGATAATTCAAATCCCTCATCATTATCCTTCCATCATGAACATCAATAAGCATATTTGATGTTGCCATGAAAGGTCGCCCCAAAATTACAGGATACTCTTCCTCCGTTTTAACATCCATGACAATGAAATCTGCTAAAAACTTAAGCCGGTCTGCTCGCACAACAACATTTTCCACCATTCCCACTAGCACTTTTGTAGAACCATCTGTCATTGCTATAGTCAAGTCAGATGGTTTCAACACAAGCCCACTGATTTCCTTAAAAAGTTTCGTGGGTATTAAATTGATACTAGATCCAGAATCTATCATAACTTCCACATCCAAATCATTCAGAGCACATGACAATGTTAAGCACCCCAGATCTTTAGCCTTAGGAGGATAATTACTCTTTTGTGGTTGAACAACAAGATCCTCTTCTTTATCAGTAAGCTCAATTTCAACAGGATCCTCTTCTTCATCAGTAAGCTCAATTTCATCATCAATGTTGATTTTAATTATTTCTGAATAGGGAGGGAGCTGCTGATTTCCTAAAGGTACCACAGTCATCCGGTTGAAAATTTCTCTGAATCCCCCATTATGATTGTATCTGATTCTTATTTCCTCTTTCCCTCCACCAACCTCTTCTTCATTATAATTCTCATATTCTTCATCATCACCGCTCATGGGTTCAAAGAATTCAACCATCAGCATCTCTTCCTCTTCACTGTTCACCACATGGAATGGTTCACAGTCTGCTTCCCAACCATCCTGGCTTGTTAGAACCTTGCATTCTCTCTTAGGGTTAGCCTCAGTGTTGGCCCTAAACTAGTTTTTCTCTGTAATTTCTATTCTTGTTGCCAGTTGCCCAATCTGTGACTCCAGTGATTTAAAACTGGCCTGATTGCTATTTACCTGCTGCTCATATTTTTTGAAAAAGTCATCAAATTTGTTACTTAAGGTCCTGACAAACTCAGTCAAATCACTCACTTGTTGCCACAGAGGTGACGGTTGTTGCTGCCGGAAGTTGCTCACTTGTCCCGATGAATTGTTCTGGCTCTGCCAAATACTTGGATGATTTTTCCAACCTTGGCTACAATTACCTTGGTTGAAATTTCCCTGCTTGTATTGATATTGGGCTCCCATATAATTAACGTACTGCTGCATCTCCTCTGTGAAAGCACATTGACCATTTATATGGTCACCACAGCATAAGTCACAAAGTTGTTGTGCTTGAGAAATATTTCTAAGTCCCCTAGGAAATTCGGAGAGGACCCGATCCCTCGATGAAAAGAGCCTAATACTAATTACTGGCTTGCTATCCCTAGCCTCCCCTAGCAATTAATACAACATTATAGAGCAGAAGTTAAAAGCAATTGATCGTCCTACCCCTATCTCTAGGTGGTATTTCAAAATCAAGGAATTACTCACAAGTTCATGACATTACTGTACGTCCCCGTATCAATAAAGACAAACATCAGTCATCGAATGAGTTAAACGATAAAGGCCTTAAGCACAGATGAGAACCCAACAATTAATCAATCAAAACATATGGAAACCATATAAATAATCAAGAGTTTCAATAAAAGAGAGTATCAAAAGATTACATTGTTTCCCTCAACAACAATAGGGTTTAGTTCACCATTTTCATGGTGAATCTAGATGAAAAATGGATGAAGAATGGAAGAGCAAACCCTAGAAAAGATGAAAAGGAGCCTAAGCATCCAAGATATCCTCTCTAGAGAGCAAAATTAGGTCTGGTCGTCCCCCTCTGTCAACAGAATAACTCTGAACTCGAAATAGGGGTATTTATAGGTGAGGAGCGCAACAGAAAACAAGCCCAAGCCCAGCGAACCACCGCCCGACGGTTCAAGTGTGCCGCCTGGCGGTTTCCCATAAACCTCCAAACCGCCCAGCGGTAAGGGTCACGGCCTGGCGGTTTCCCTCAAAACCGCCCAGCGCCAACACCAGTGCCTACTCCTCGCCTTGGACCACCCAGCGGTGTAAGTAGCCGCTGGGCGGTGCGTCGACTCTTCAAATCTTCAATTTTCTTCTCTTTTCTTGATTCTACGACCTTTATCTTCAACTCCATTCTTCATTTTCGTTGTCTAGTTTCAAAGAAAGTTCTCAGTTTAGGAAGCTCCAAGAATTCTCCAAGAAGATGGTGGTGATCTTTCTAGAGAGAGATTCAGATTGAGGAGTTTTTTGCGCATACTGTTTGATCAATATCTGCACAAAGAAGGTGTTGTTGTATTTGGTCTTGAAGGCTGGCCATCCTGTGAAGATAGTTGTATTTGACTGAAGGCTTAGCAACCTGGGAAGTCTGCTATGATAGGCTTGGCATCCTGTGAAGACTGTTGTATTTGACTGAAGGCTTGGCATTTTTTGAAAAGTACTAGTTACACGTTGAGGATTGTTCGATGTGGGTTCAGATTGCAGAAGAGGGGATTCTTGCTGCAATTCTGGTTTTGTGTGTGCAACTATATTTGGTTTTGGGTTAGAGAGGAGATTTATATTTTTGCGTGGTGATTCTATAAATTCCTTGTTGTAAAAACACTGGATGTAGGCATTGTTGGCCAAAATAGTATAAAAACCAGTGTTTGATTTTCTCTATCCTTGCACTCTTTATTTCAGTCGACTTTATTTGTTTAGCAATCAACTACGTTTTTCCGCTGCACTGAAATTTTCATTACTTGCATTTCAAGGAAAGATCAAAAGCTTTGAATTTTCATACCAAGATTGCGAAAAGATTTTCTTTTTGAACTAACACCAATTCACCCTCCCCCCCCCCTTCTTGGTGTAAAACGAAGCCAACCTGTTTCCTAACAATAACGTTCGAACCTGTAAAAGGGGAAAGAAAAAGGTATGAAATCACTATTTCACAAATTCACTTATTTGCACATTCATAATACAATATTATAATTGCAATGTCACTTACTTCCATTTACAGAACACAAGAGGCACTTCAAGTGTAGGGGGATCTAACAGCACAAGGGCAACTTCCACTGCAGGAGGTTCTGAAGCACAACCAGCTCCATCAATGTCACAAGGGGGAGGAAGAACATGAAGGGTGACTTCTCAATCTGGACGACCTCACACAACATCACAGCCTAGAGCAAGTGACAGTGGAGCAAGACCTGCATCAAGTCACCAAGGTGGAAGAAGGACATCCTCACGACTACTGGGTTCACAAGATCTAGGATCCCAAGCTAGTACCAGTTGAAGATTTACCATAGCCATGTTCTTATTTTAATGTATTTTGAAAGTCACCCACTTTTAATTGTTTGGGACCACTTTAGTCACCCACTTTTTTCATCAATGGTAATACCTTTAAGGGACCACTTATCTTATTTAATATGGGACCACTTCATCTTGTCTGGCATTATATATACTATGGGACCACTGCAGAATGAATTTAATTAAGCTTTGAAGATTATATATGTTGTGTGGCACTACTGTATGCAGTGAACATTGCCTCACAATTATGAATGCAAATTTTGGCAGGAATAGATTTTGGTAGATTATGAATGCAGATTATATATAATGCAGATTATATATATGAATGCAGATTATATATAATGCAAATTTTGGCAGGAATAGATTGGTTGAATTGTATACTCTGCCTTTGTTACATGCTTCTGTAATCATCTATGACAATTACCTATACAAGGTTTTCACTTTACATGCCTTTGTTACATTTATATACTAGTAATACCACGTGTCATGTACCTTCTTAAAGAGGTGGTGCAGTTTCAAAATAGTGTCTGCTAGATTGACACGTTTCTTTTGGCCTTCAAAAGCTAGAAGTGTCTTTCCCTTTTGTTGAAGCTTACTGATACAAGCCATCCTTTAATCCATTCTCCTTTATCCATTCTTTTATCCATTTTCCTTTATTTTTTACTGCACTGTATTATCTTATTTGATAGTTAAATAATCTGTCTATTGTATGATATATGTCTTTTATTCTTCCTCCTTTTTCAATTTCATAAGTTTAACTCTAAAGCTTACTAATACAAGGCAAAAAACTTGTTTTTACTACTTCATGACAATAAGCTAAAAAAGAGCTCATAGGAGGTTACAAACTACATTCATAAATCCCGAGTAAGCTACCCCCAATGTATTTATTTGATAGAATATATTTTATTTACTTTATAACTCTTATGATTATCAAGTGGTTGATATATACTTGGAAGTTTGATTTTGAATGAATTGCTTTATAAATGTTCAATAACAGCTTCAAGAGCAAAATTTGAAATTTGGAACATTTTATTTATCCTTGGGTTGTCCTTGGAATATACTAATGTGCATATGTTTATATCAATATATTAGTATGTTTATCACTTGACAGTAAGATCAATAAGAAATTTAAAAAGTGTAAAAAGTAAAAAATTAATATATTTAATTATAAATTTAGAACATTGAGAGGATGAAACTGTCCACCCTCAATTCAGTGTAGGTTCGCCTCTCTCCACACCCCAGTATACTGATATTCAATGGTAGGAATAAATCACTGCCAATTGGTCATCAGCTTCTGCTAGTTAAGCCAATACCAATAGAGAAAAATCTTTTTTTTTTTTTTTTGTGGTGATACACATCAATCACTTTATATTTCGCCAACATAAATGTTCAATATCCTTTGAGTACTTATCCTTGGGTTGTCCGTGATGGCACATTTTATTTCAATGATTTTTTTAGAACAAAAAACCAAATGCATATGCAGATTGCAAATTGTAGAACGTCACATGGTGCTTGAAAATCAACCAGAATTTTGACACAAAAGCAAATACCTCATTTTATTGAACCATAATTCTTGATTACAATTCATCTTAAACAGAAACATAATACAAAAGAAAAATGTTAATGCCCATGACAAAAGAAACAACAACAACATCACTTTCCTAACTTTCTTCTCTTGTTCTAATTTCCTTTTAAGCTTGTCGTTATTCTTCTTTAGATCCAATTCAAGTTTTTCATTCTCAAAACACATTTCAACTTCTTCACGTTTTCTTTCAATGCTTCCTTCAATTTCAGAAACACCTTCATCATGTTATTCAAAGTAATTACAACTTGAATTACTCTGTAATCAAAAGAAGACACCATTAATACAAAAATCAACACAAGAACTGAAACATTAAATCACTTACTGCCCAATTTCTACATCTATAAAACCATCTTCCTTTGTTCTTCACTGTAGTTGCCTTAAAAAGTAACAATGTTTCACCACAACCACACAATTTAGATGGAAACCGTGAAGATGATCCACAACTTTGAGACTTTCCCGAACCAATTGACCTTCGTCTCCAACCATTGCCACCTTTCATTTTACTACAACAAAGAAATCCCTTCATCAACTTTTGTGCCCACCCAAACCCTAGAACCTCAATCCTTAAATTCACACCAAGAAGAGCAAGACAAAACCTCTCAACTTACCTTCGAGAAGACGAACTCCGCAACGCAACGACCACCACAACGCAATGACCACCACAACGCAATGGCCACCACAACACAACGACCACCGCAACGTCTCTGACACAACGACCACCGTAATGAAACCACCACCGCAACGCAACCACCACAACAACGAAACCACCACCACCGTGCACCGCAACGAATGCCTCCACTCAAAGGTTTACAGTAATTGAAGTTGAAATGTTCGAATAAAAGGTTCGAGTAAAAGGGTTCCAGTAAAAGGGCTGGAGTAAAAAGCTTATGAGTAAAATTTTTTCCCCAAATTCAAAATTAAAAACCCTAATTATGTGCTAATCTCAATTTAATCAACACACATGTCATCACTAATCTCATCACTAAAATCAAAACCTATGTGGCAGCCACTAAAGATGGAAGTTGTCATTCAATGAATCTTTGTCGTTTGCCACATGTACTGATATTTAACGTTGTCCAATTTTAAGGACTAAAAGTGGGACTTTCAAAACAAGGAGGACTAAAAACCATTGATGTTTCGAGTAGGGACTAAAACCAAAAATGAGTGATAGTTGAGGGACTAAAATCATATTTAACCCTATAATATATAACCGGTTATACCAACCTAGAAGAAATAAAATATAATTTATTGTTTTTGTACAAAGCTTTAATTTCCAAATAATGCAACCAAACCAAGCTAAATCAACACACAAGTTAGGACTAAATTAAACACATGTGGAATAGTCCAAATACTGGGTGTGAGATACCATTCAGAATCTTTATAGATTTTTCACCTATTATCGTAGATGTAGAAATAGTTTATTTTGAATTATATAATTTAAAAATATATTTTAAATCATGTACTTTAAAATTGAAAAATATATTTTAAATTGTATACTTTTTTTAAAAATATATATCTTTTAAATTATATAGTTTAACACGGGGCTTTGGTTCTTGCAAATTGTTAGTAGGAATAGACGAAACAGAAGCAATGACATCCCAAATTTCACAACCAATAGACTCAATAAAAATTTGCATTCTAACCTTCCAAAATGCATAGTTTTCACCTGTGAATAAAGGTGGTCTAATGATCGAGGCACCCTCTGCAAAGGTTTGATATGATCCTGCCATTTGAATAACTATCAAATCGAGCTTTGATGCCAATTGCCAGAATTGCTGCAGCAGAATTGTTAGCATGGAATAACAAACCAAGAGGGTTTTTAATTCAAACGTGTGCCTTTTAATTTCTACTCAATTTATCTTACTACGCAAATAATAAATATAAATAAAAGAGTAAGCTTGAGAGAAATTTGCACAGATGAATTTTATACTGGTTCGGATCTTACCAATCCTACGCCCAGTCGCATATCTCAAACTGAGATAAATAGTTCACTAAGCACAAAACAATTACAAATTACAATCACAAAGAAACAATTTGTAAGAGTTTAGAAACCACCTCTCTTGATACCACAAGAGATGAACCTGCACCTCCTTTGAATCTTCACAAAGGATGAGACACCTCCTCCGAATACTTCATGAAGGATGAAAAACCTCCTCCGAATACTTCACGAAGGATGATCCTCTTCCAAACACCTCCTCAGACGCACCAAGGATGAACCGACTATTCCTCTGTCATTGTAGCAGCACTTCACCAGCTCCACAGACGAGAGTTTCTCAAGCCGAACAAGAACACACAATTCACAATGATTTATGAGTTCTAAAGCACAAGGGAAGAGTTGTTGTTGATGGATAAAGAGAGCCTATATATAGACTCAAGCAAATACTCTTCCATTCTTCGAAACTGGCTATTTTATGGATTTAATCGATTAATAATAGTGTTAATCAATTAAAATGAGTACAACGGCTAGTTTTCAAAAGTAGAAAACTCCAACGGTCACTTTTAATCCATTAAAATAGAAAAAGTTGAGTTTTCAGCTTTTACTTGTTTTAATCAATTAATACTAGTTTTAATCGATTAAAACAGTGTGACTTTGACTCTTAACATCAATTTCAAAGTATGAAAGTACATGTAATCAAAACCTATTACAAATCTAAGATCTAAACATTTATACTACAATTATTACAAAAGCTTTTCATAACAAAAATAAGTCTTCAAAGGATTTTCATGAATCTTGATATATCTTGACTTGATTTGGATATCATCAAAACTTCATCTTTATCATTTTGCTAACAATATATATATATATATATATATATATATATATATATATATATATATATATGAAATCTTTCATTATTTTTAGATTTTTCTTTTTTTCTTTTACATTGTTGTTGTCTGATAAATTCTACCAAATTTTATTTATTTATTATGATTAAGTATTATTTAAACAACAAAGTAGAAACATTATCATATTTTGGTTGATAGATTAGAGTTTCTTTTTAAACGTTAAATCGTGTAAACCGTAAGTGTTTCCTTCCTTAAATAATGTAATACTATGTTGTTTTTATTTCGTTTGATAAATGAAAGTTTTAATTAGATAATACGAATCCAATTATTAGTTCTTCTCGAATCTTAATCAAGAGTGATTGTGGTCCAAATAATATTCAACTTTAGACAAAAGTAGTTGAGATCTAAATAATACTTATTTGTATCTTGTACCAGAAGTTTACCTAATGAAACTTAATTTGTTGATTGAGAACAAGTTGTAATATTTTTTAACCACAAACTAGTGTAAAACATAGTTTAAATATTTATTATTTCTTATCTTCTTAAAATGCATAGTATTTAATTGTAACTAATCTTAGAAAGAGAGTTTTGTTGTAAAAACAAATTTTGGAAATTTTTAAAAGAGTCCATCTATCAATCTTAAAGTTGAGTTTGACTTTACTCATTTGATATAATCACTTAAGAAAATTACTTGATTTTGTCAAACAAAATCATTGACTAATTGCACATCAGACTTCATTACAAGAAAATTGTGACATATCTACAAATAATTACATACGAATTTGGATTCGTAGGTAAATTAGTTTTATATACAAATTTTACCTATGAATATGGAAAATTGAGTTACATATGAATTTTTTCATAAGTAATGTAAAAAAAAATCCTACCAATTTTTTGAAAATGAAATCTATATGTAATTTTGGCATGTTAGTTCCCTAATCTTCTTCAATCAACCTTACTTTGTCTCTCTTACTCATCATTGTCGTCTGGTGTTGACTCACAAGGAAGAAGTTCATTCTTCTTGCGCTCACTCACTCTTCATTCTTTTGGAGTTATTCATTCATATGGTAAGTAGTCTTTTGTGTTGATCCCTAAATCCTTAAATTCCTAAAATCCTAAATCCCTATCTTCTTTGTTACAATTGACAAAATGCGGTGTCATGTGGTTCGCATGTTATGTGTGCAAAACGTTGTTACATTGATACGATATTTTGATTGAGGTAAGGGTGTTGCGTTTTGGGAAGATTGAGAGTGTTATTAAGGTATGTTTCATTGTTTAACTACTTTTTTAGTTGTCTTTGCTTAGTTGCGAAGGAAAATCATTCATTTGTTTAAAAGTCTTGATAAGAATAAAAGGAACAAATTGAAATGGGTTTAGAATCAAAACTTTGTGAAAAAAAGTGATTTGTTATTTGTTTTACCACATTGCTAGGAGCTTAAAAGTTGAACACATATAAGCTCTTGGTTTTTGTTTATTAAAGAAAAAAAATGCCTGGATAGTACAAAACTAATATGTAAGGTGTGAGTTTTTCATAGTATAATAAAATAAGAAAATTTGTTTGGATGTTTGTTCCTGTATTGGTGTATGAAATGCCAAAGGTTAACTCTTGTTGGTTCATGAGACAATATAACAAGTAACCACATAATATGTGAGAAAGACATTTGGCATTATGTATGACAAACACATAGGAACTATGTCTTTAGCCGAGTCACACTAAGAGCGAAGACAATGCTTAACATGATATTTTTGAAGTTATAAATATAAGAGTATAAAAGTTTAGACAAACTAATGAATTAAGTTAGAATGTCCCTATTATGTCTTATCTGATCAACATCTATGTGTCATCCCCAAGATAGTTTTTTGCTCAATTTATGACTGTATGATAATGGTTAATGATTGATGCTACTAGATGTATAGTTTATAGGCAAATAAACCGAAACCTTAAAATTATATTACTTTTCTAAACATTCCAAATATTTAAAATAAGGATAATAATACTTTGACACCCAGAATTTGACAAATTTTTTACACCGCCACGTGTCAAATTCTGGGTGGTCCACGTGTTTTAAACAAATGAAATGAAAGAATGACGAGGCTTATATTCTACGAGGTTCTAAAGAGGAGTTTTGAAATTCAGATTTCAAATTTGCATTTGAGAGATTGGAACCAAAAACCTAGAGAGAGAAACTCTCCCTCCCGCGACAAAAGCTCCATCCCCGTTTCCACCTTGACGTGTCATTCAACGGCCACCGGAGGACCACCCAGAGACTCTGTTGCCGATCAATGGTGGAAAGTGGTCAGCCCCTGTCGTACCCTGCCGTCTCCATCCGCTGGTGTACCTTGTTGTCTCCCTCCGCCGTCTTGCCATGCCTTTATTTTGTGAACTTTATGTGTTATTATTGATGAAAGAGATTGGTTGTTCAAATGAAGTTTGTATGGACATTATGCATGGTTATTTAAGATTTTGTAAAACTGAATTTGTAGTAACAGACCTGGGAGCAAAGCGCAAATAAGTGGATACTTCAAGCAAACTTTCTGCAGAAGTGTGTCAACTTTGAAACTGGCCTTGTTTTTAAATTGAACAAACTTTTTTTAACACTTATTAGAATTATTGGATACAGAAGGGATGTTCAACCATTGATGATCACGAGTATATGGATGTACATGGCCAAGGGAGAGTTATTATTAGCACTCAATGTGTAGTAACAGACCTGGGAGCAAGCACAAATAAGTGGGTAGTTTAGGCTCACTTTTTGCACGAGGAGGGCATCTCTGAATCTGCCACTTGTTTTGAACTGCAGAGTTTATTGATAATTAATGAATTTTATATATGAATTAATATATTTATATAATTTTGTTCTTCAATGATAATTAATGAATTTTATCCAATATAATTGGTTAGCAGTAAACTGTGGAGTTCAAAACAACTGGCAGATTCAAAGATGTCCTTCTCGTGCAAAACGCTTGCCTAAACTACCCACTTATAATGCCTTTGCTACCACTTTCGTTTCTGCACCATGACTTTAAAGAAAAATGTTTCCTTGGGGATGGACTTGGATATAAATTTGTTCTTAAAGGATAATTAATGAATTTTATTCAATATAATTGGTTAACAATAAACTCTGTAGTTCAAAACAAGTGGCAAATTCAAAGATGCTCTCCTCGTGCAAAAAGTGAGCCTAAACTACCCACTTATTTGCGCATTGCTCCCAGGTCTGTTACTACACATGGAGTGTTAACAATAATTCTCTCTTGGCCATGTACATCCATATACTCGTGATCATCAATGGCTCAACATCACTTTTGTATCCAATAATTCTAATAAGTGTTAAAAAAAGTTTGTTCAATTAAAAAACAAGGTCAGTTTCAAAGTTGACATCCCTGTGCAGAAAGTTTGCCTGAACTAACCACTTATTTGTGCTTTGCTCCCAGGTCTGTTACTATAGATTCAGTTTTACAAAATCTTAAATAACCATGCATAATGTCCATACAAACTTCATTTGAACAACCAATCTTTTTCATCAACAATAACACATAAAGTTCACAAAATAAAGCTAGGGCAAGAAGGCGGAGGGAGACAACAAGGTACGCCAGCGGATGGAGACGGCTGGGTACGACAGGGGCTGACCACTTTCCACCATTGATCGGCAAGCAGAGCCTCTAGGTGGTCCCCCGGTGGTCGTTGAACGACACATCAAGGTGGAAACGGGGATGGAGCTTGTCGCGGGAGGGAGAGTTTCTCTATATAGGTTTTTGGTTCCAATATCTCAAATGCAAATTTGAAATCTGAATTTCAAAACCCCTCTTTAGAACCTCGTAGAATATAAGCCTCGTCATTATTTCATTTCGTGTTTTTTAAAACACGTGGACCACCCAAAATTTGACACGTGATAGTGTCAAAAAGTTGTCAAATTCTGAATGTCAAAGTATTATTATCCTTAAAATAAATATTTGCATCAACATTGTTTATACGACTATCAAAATAAATAATAATATTTATATATATAAATTAAATACACAACATATCATTTATATTGATTCTTATGGTGTAGTTAAGAAACAAGTTCAAAACTTCATTTTTTTTATAAAATAATTGTGAATTTACAATCATCAGTTTCATATCAAATCATAAATTATGTACAAAAACATATAGCAGTATTTTCATTAATTCTACCTGAAGTAGTTATTATTTCCAAATAGATTTTAAAAGAAAAATTATTTGTCAATCCTTATTGAACTCATACCGAAATAAAAAAAAAAAAATATTTGAGACCTTTTGTCCTAGTAACAGATTAGTGTCACCTCTTTAATGGTGACACCTCTAATATTGACAATTTTAGACCCAACATCAATGACAAAGAAAAACACAAATAAAAAATCTTAAAGAATAACTATTTCAAGACAAACGTATTTAATCCAACTCTTATACCAAATGTAAAACTATTATGCAAAAAGGGAATAAGACTAACCTCTCATCATTGTCACTATCACAAGAATTCTTTAATTTATTTTTCACTGCCAAATCCTTACCCCCATAAACTTTAGTGATATAGTATAAAGAGAACATATTTCGTGACTCAAACACATAGCAGTATGAAAGTTATGGAACTATATCCATCACAGAGTAAATACTTTTGTTACAAATTTTATGAAATTTAAGTATCAAAATTTATATAACAATTCTAAAATTTGATTGACTAAATGGATTATATTAATAAAAAAGAATAATTTAACATGAATATTTATATTATTTTATACATCTAAAAGGTTGTCAATATACACGTGTTTTCACTTATAATCTAATAAATTAAATCTTTTAAATTATAACTATCAAACCATCTTATATTTTACTTCACATCTCTATTTAATCTTATTTATTTTTTAATTATTTTTAATTTCTATATCGAACCCCATTAATTATAGAGATTTTTAAAAGTCAATTACACAATTTTAAACCATATGCGTGATTATGCAATCACATAATCTTAATAGTCATTTTTATTTTTTATATTTCCATTTTTATTATAATGTTTAGAGATTAATAAAAGAAACAAATTATTCATCTCATCTGTATCTTTTCCTTATTACTTTCTATATATGGTGATGAATCATTACTAAAATCCAACATACCAATAATATTGTTAACTAAAAGGTACTATTTATATATTTTTAAATATTTAGTTTGTAAAATCCCATAGTAAATATAATTTCAAACCATCTATAAAAATTTCGAAAAAGATAAACTTAGTTCATCGACCAAATTCACATGCATTATCTTCTATATATTGGTCCAATTGAACCCTAAATCTCACGTATTTATTTACTCGTGAACAAATAACTTTGTTTAACTAAAATATAAAACTAAACGTAATAAACGTATGAATATTGAATATTGAATATTCCATCGAATAAATTCAATTCATTCTATTTCTAATACAGCAAGAGAATAAAACTCTAGTGAGTGGCCAAAAAGAATTAAAAAAAGTTGACAAATTTGAAAATCATAGGTGACATTTACGTGCAAAGCCAAACAATTTTTGTCTAAAATCTAAATATCAGTTATGCATGCTTCGTTTTAAAGAGACATTATTTGATAGTCATATCCAGCTTTCCATAAAGTTTCTGCCAATATATATTGCATTTTTAGGAAAGAGACGTACATTAATTAAAGCTATTCAACACTTTCAATTTATATATATATATATATATATATATATATATATATATTTCGGTAGAGATTTGTAAGACCGAGAGACTAACCCGTTTTGACGTGACTGTATCGTTTTTCGACATTTGAATCGAGTATTTCGTTGCCTTGCATTCAGTATGACTGCTCGGTTTCCTCCTTAATCTGGAACGGAGAGTTACATACAAAAGAAACTCACGTTCAAGTTAGGAACGACTTTGGAAATTGTGCATATGAGGTTTGATCAAACCAAGGTAGAATGTATTAGAGTGTCAGTAAAGCATGATTGGAACGTACTTGACTTTTAATTATATTTATAAGTTGTCTCAAGAACCTAATTTGATTCAAGCCTAATAAAATAAAAACATATTTACCATTAGATTCACTCACTTACTTATAAATAACTTTATAATTATCTTTAATAAAAAAAATTTAATTATTTTATCATTCGCTGGATTATTGGTTCAACAATAAAATAAACGTTGGTCCAATTGCGGTCTCATAATACAATAAATAAATATATATATATATATATAT
>NC_028351.1:26590646-26594248 GCF_000741045.1 Vigna radiata var. radiata | reverse complement strand
CACTACAAAATATATATATATATATATATATATATATATATATATATATATATATATATATATATATATATATATATATATAGAGACGTGTGTGTGTAAATTGTAACTTTCTTAATAAATAATATGAGAGTTTATTTTAATAAAATTTATTAAGATTATTCAGTCACTAATATTCGGCTCCTTCCAGACAATTAGAATATCAATCTTATATTTAGAAAATTCATTTCTCGATGTAAAGAAATATATTAAACATTTCACATAAACTAACAATATAGCTAATATATATATATGAAATGTAAATCTATTCTTTTAATGTTTTAAGAAATTGAATTAAATATAAAATTATTTATTCAGAGAACAATTAATCTAGATTAAATACTCTCTTAGTAAATGATAAAGGTAATTGGATTGTGATATATTATTTATTTTTTTTTTTTTTGGTGAAACTCGTTGATTTAATCTAATCATCATTGGGCAGGTTCAAATTGGTTGATAGGATATCCTCTTTAAAACAAATAGCATGGAGTTAAAATGACATGTGTACTCTTCTTTAAAACACTTAACATACTTTTGTTTCATCTCAATAATAATAAATAAATAATTTACCACTAAAACAATAAATACGTACAATTATGTTGGTTGCACCACACTGGATATACATAATTGCGGGTTGGTTGTTGTTGAGATGGAATAAGTTATTTTTAGTTAGCAAGGTCATAATTTAAAATATTGGATGAAATGTTTGAGACTATGTGTTTTTGTTTTTGTCTTTGTCAAAAATATTAAGAGGTGTTGTATGATTTTTTTGGTATATAGTTAAACTTATAAAACAATTTTGCACAAAGTCAGATTTCGATAGTGTTACTATGAGTTCACATCCAATCGATCGGAACAACAACAAGCTGAAAGAAAAAGACAGAGCGGTTAAGGGAACAAAAAAACGTCTCATGACTCTTCAGTCTCGAGCTGAAAGTGTAGGACCGAACGGTTGGCGTGCAAGAAAATATCTCAAATATCGTTCGGTCCTGACAACCATGGAATAGATTTAAGACACAATTAGTGTCACAATAGCTACTGTTAAGCGGTTAAGGTTTGCATTAATGACCATTAAGAAGTTAATTAATTGGTCAGATTCTTATAAACTCCATAAATAGGGGTTCAATTTCGAGGTATATTCACTTTTTTCCTTAATGTAATTATTTAAAGGCCTATAGAGAAAAGTTCTGACTTGAGCATCAGAATGCATTTTGTAGGTCAGTCCCTACACTGATCAGTCATTTGGAGCAAGGAGCAAGGAGGACGTTCGACATACAGGACATTCACTTATGTGGTTATTCTCGTTCCATTTCAGCATGAACATATATATAATTTGAGTTGTACCAACTATAGATAAAGTCTTGTACTAATTAGAGATAAAATCAAATTAAAATATATAAATGAATGTAACTCTCACTTTATAAATCCATTTTATAAAGTTGAATAAAGTTTAAAGTCTATTTTTTAACATAATATTAGAGTCATGTGTTAGAATATATCCTAACGAGATTTGTGTTTATTGGATCTAATTTCACCTGTTTTCGGACTACTATCAAACCACTATTTAGTTCAATGTGTGATATGAGATGTATATATCTCAGAGTGAAAAAAATGTATTAAAACTCTCATATAAGCTAGAAATAAAATCAATTTAGAGTATATAGGTGAATCCAAGCTTACTTTATTAGTTAATTTTATGAAATTGAGTTAGGTTTAAAATTTACTTTTTAACACTTATAATTAATTATTATTATTTTTAATTATACTCTTAGACCTAATTTTTAAATGTTTTATAGAAAGTCATATAGAAAGGAGTGATAAGTCATATAGAAAGTGTTAGAATATATGATATATTTAGTTTCTTATTATAAATAATTAATTCCCTAATTCTAACCTAATTATACTCTGTATAATATAATATGTATATAAACTACTGATTTCAATGGAATGGAATACAGAGGGATTATTCTCTTTTAGAAAGGTCAGAAACAAAAATGAATATACTACATTTGTTACCATCAGCTATCTATTAAAATAGATAGATGGAAAGAAAATATTGATTAAAATATATTTACAGTATAATTCTTTTATGCTGCCGTTTGAACATAGACTATTATGTACATTAAATTATATGGTTATAAATAATAGTTTTAAAATTTGTGTATAAAATTTTTCGAATGATTTACAAATAATTTTTTTGGGGGTCAATAATATATGTCAGGAGAAGGAAAATAATATTGTAATCAAGATAAATTTTAAGTATTTAAATCATTTTCGGTTATTTAATTTTCTTCGTTTATATGAAATTAGTTTTCACAGATATCTTGTCATTTCTTATATGGGGTCTTGGAATAAGGATGTGATTTTGTCCCTTTTTTGTTTGAGAAAAGAATTCTTTTGCGTATAATGAAATAGCTATGATCATCTTATGCATTATTGCTCTCTCATTAGGGAATATAAGTGGGTGTGGAAAAGGAGATAGTTCATGTGTATTCATTTTACAAAAAAAAATATATTTTTTATAGCCTTTTAGATGAAGAGCTGAAATTTTTTGTGTATAATGAATTGGATAAATTTTAAATTATAATAAATTAATAAAAAAAAATAAAAGAATTTTATTCATTGATTTATGATTAGCAATTCAATCTATATCTATATTTGTATATAATGGAAATTTTCATTTTTGGTATCCATTTATTTTTTCAATTTAACCCTTTAAATAAAAGCTTTTTTAAATTAAAATTATTATGTTACCAATTTTATTATTTAAGTGATGATTTCTTTAAATTTAACTATTATTTTAATTTAACTTTTTTTTAAATTTAATTATTATTTTTTAATTATAACTAATTGCAAAATAAATAAAACTTAGTTACAATGAAGTTAGAAAAATATTAATTTTTAATTTTATTATTATAAAAATATACAATATTAATAGTAATAATTTTATTATTTTCTATTATTATAAAAAAGTAAACAGATATGCTTAGCACATAAGTTTTCTTTAGTGTCAATAAAAATGATATATTTTACAATGTTAAAAGACGTTCTTAATATAAATTTAAAAATTGTAAATCAAATTAAAATAAATGAATTTTTTTAAAACGTAAATTTATAATTTACTTATAAAGAAATATTAGTTGAATTAAATTTTATTAATCAAATAATGATGGAAGCTGGCTATCATTTTTTTCTTTCAACCCATGAAAACTTCATGAATCCAAAACCTCTTTCTCATATATCTCACTTTAATAAAAAAACTTTCTTTTATCGTTCTACTTTTACTTTTTCTTATTCAATTTTTTCTACATACTTTTTCTTCTCTCAACCAAACAAAAGCCAAACATAGTAGAAGATGTTGCACTCTTTTTGGAAGACTTTACAGACTCAGTAATTCCTTTTTTATATAAGTTACAAATCTTTATTATTTTGATGGTCGGGTGTTGATGTTAGTGATTCCATGATGATGATAATAATAATAATAATAATAATAATAATAATAATAATAATAATAATAATAATAATAATAATAATAATAATAATAATAATAATAATAATAATAATAA
>NC_028351.1:26554114-26589566 GCF_000741045.1 Vigna radiata var. radiata | reverse complement strand
TTACCCTATTTATCATGATTATATTGTGTCTAGGGTTACCCTATTTATCATTATTATATTGTGTCTAGGGTTACTTTATTTACCATGTACTTTGTATCACAATTTTCTTATATATATATATAGAATGAGAGTGAGAGGGATCAACCAAGCCCTCTAGAATTATTTTACAGTGTAATTCTCAAGTTGGTATCAGAGCAAGTTTTTTTATCCTTTTCTACTTTGTCTTTGTTGCTGTCGGTGGGCGCTACCACCGGCAGCCCCCCCCTAAAAGTTTCTTTTTCAACCTGTGCCTTTATACTTCAATGGGCAATCTCTAGTTGTTGTCCGCCACTGCTTGTTGTCGCTTGCCACCAGCCGCCACCCACTGGCTGTCCACTGCCGCCGACACCATCTCCGACCACCATCTCCGGCCACCGTCTCCGGCCGTCGTCTCCTGCCGTCGTCTCCACCACTTGTGCCACTGATGCACTAACACCTAGTCCTACCTCTACTGCTTCCGTTGTCTTCTTCTATATTCTGAAAGGTCTTCAAGGACAGTTATTGGTTAACACCAAGAAATTTCAACACTAAAATTATGGGTTGAAACAATTTCACCAACCCTTTGTCAAATCTGTCAGATTTGTTTTTGGGTGCTTTGATGAATAAGAGCTCATTAAGATCTTCCACTTTCACGGTCTGTCATCGACGCACCATCATTTCTGCCATTCGTCGTGAGGGGGAGTATGTTTCCAGCCAGGTTTTAGGCTTTCAGACTCCACTAGTCAATGATGGTAGTGCTTGCAGTTTTGTCGCTTCTAGCCACTACAGGCCCCATGATGGCATTCCCTGTAGTTTTGTCGCTTTTAGCCACTACAGGCCCCATTAGTCAATGATGGCAATCCTTGTAGTTTTGATGCAAGCCCCATCCTTACTTGATGGCAATCCATTCCCTGGAGTTTGTCATTGTTCTCCTTTGTCAAAGTCATCCCTCTACTGTTTCCGTTGTCTTCTTCTCTATTCTGAAAGGTCTTCAAGGACAGTTAGTGGTTAACACCAAGAAATTTCAACACTAAAATTATGGGTTGAAACAATTTCACCAACCCTCTGTCAAATCTGTCAGATTTGTTTTTGGGTGCTCTGATGAATAAGAGCTCATTATGATCTTCCACTTTCACGGTCTGTCATCGACGCGCCATCATTTCTGCCATTCGTCGTGAGGGGGAGTATGTTTCCAGCCAGGTTTTAGGCTTTCAGACTCCACTAGTCAATGATGGTAGTCCTTGCAGTTTTGTCGCTTCTAGCCACTACAGGCCCCATGATGACATTCCCTGTAGTTTTGTCGCTTTTAGCCACTACAGGCCCCATTAGTCAGTGATGGCAATCCCTGTAGTTTTGATGCAAGCCTCATCCTTACTTGATGGCAATCCATTCCCTGGAGTTTGTCATTGTTCTCCTTTGTCAAAGTCATCCCACTTGAAGTTTCATGGTGCTATTTGAAGTTTCGCAATTGTCTACTACTGTCCATAAATTGTTGTTGTTCGTCGACATGTGATTGCGCATTTGCTTGCCGCACACTCTTGAAGACAAATCATATATTTTAAATTGAGTTTATCTATTCCAAGCTTAGTTCATAGCTTGAGGGGGAGTGTTAGAATATTTACCCTATTTATCATCATTATATTGTGTCCAGGGTTACCCTATTTATCATGATTATATTGTGTCTAGTTAGCCTATTTATCATGATTATATTGTGTCTAGGGTTACCCTATTTATCATGATTATATTGTGTCTACGGTTACTCTATTTATCATGATTATATTGCGTCTAGGGTTACTTTGTTTACCATGTACTTGGTATCACAATTTTCTTATATATATAAAATTAGAGTGAGAGGTATCAACCAAACCCTCTAGAATTATTTTACAGTGTAATTCTCAAGTATTAAAACGGGTTAAAGATCAGAAAGCACCCTAGGAGAAAAACATAGAGCCAAAACCCAAGCAAACTAAACTTGAACTTGAACTTCAAATATAAAAATCATGGGAAAACACTTAGGTCCTAAGAAATAGAAAAACATTTAGGCTAGAACAACCATACGCTTGACTAGACGATGTCTTGTCTAAAAGTGTCCGAGAGAGAATTTAGATAAACGCTTAATGCTTGAAATACCCAAACTAGGTATTTGACTTCTCTAGAAAACGAAACAAGTTGAGACAATGTCTTCGACTAAAGTAATTAAAAGACTTAACTATTAAAAGATACAAGAAAGGCTGAGCAAGCTAAACACTATCTGTCTACAAAGAGACAAATACAAAATAAGCCTTTATTTAAATCTATATAATACGATGAGCAAAACAGACACGTCATCTTATGATGAAGTATTTATACAATTGGTATCTTCAAACTAGTAGAGCTTAATTATAAAATGCTACATAATGGTAGGAAATCAAAAAGCACTTTGTTGTTTAGAGCGGGCATTAAATTCCCAACGTTCGAAAACAACAAAAGTGATAAGAAAAGTCATATCTGTTGCATGCACATTTTACTCTAATTTTGCAGATAAGTTATTCTACATGCATCCATAGTGCTACATATCAAATATCAAATGTGGACACTAGAGACAAAAGAGATAATCATGTCTGCTCTGAAAAAGTTAACTTACACAGCGAATGCTATGAAAAAAAGAAAGAGAAAACACAAGAATAAAGGTTACGAACTACTAAAGTTGTTTAACGGACAAATATTCATAAAGCCTATTAATAGAAGATCTCTCATGAAGCAAAAAAAAGGATAAAATAAAGGATAGCCAAAGTGCACAAAGCTTAAAAAGTCATATCCATCCTAAAGAGAAGGAGAGAGAAAAAAGCTCAAAGAAAAGATTACATCTAAGCTGAAGGAAAGAGAAAAGTAGAAAAAAGAGAAAGAGATACTCTCGAGCTTAAGCATCAAATCTCTTACTGTTGTAAGATCATAGAGAGAAACATCTGCAAGTGTTTAGATTATATTGTATTGTATTCATACCTTCTCGTGGAGAGATTTAGTCTAAACTACTTGTAAGCAATCTTTGATTGCAATTCTGAAGAGAATTAAAACACTTATAACTGAACTCTTTTGAGTCGATGAATCTAGGTGTGGTAGTCTAATACCAAGAGTGGTTCGAATACTCAAGGAAATCTCGGCAGGGAACTGAATACTAGGAGTGGTGCGAGTACTCAAGGAAATCTCGATAGGGTGTTGAGTACCAAGAGTGGTGCAAATACTCAAAGGAAATCTCGACGAGGTAATTGAGTACTAGGAGTGGTGCTAATACTCATTTGTAATCGTGAGAAGATTATAGTGGAACCCTCTACGGAGGAGACTAGACGTAGCTTAGTTGGAATGAACTAGTATAAAATCTCTCTTGTTATTCTTTCTTTTCTTTGCTAAATGATCCTCTTAGAAAGCCTACAATTGAGCTTTATAATTTAAAATATAAGAACTTCCAAGCTAAACGATCCTTTATTTTTAGAGGAAGGTCTCACAAACACTACAGTAGAAGTTATTTTGAATAGCACGCTGATCTTTACATAGATTATATTTTATACGCTTGACAATGTGCTATATCAGAAGGGCTATGAAAAATGTTTTCCATAAAATCTATTCAACCCCCCTTCTAGTGCTTTTCAGGTACTTCAGTAAATGCTAGCCTAAGTTTCACTCTTAAGTCGCCCACCTTTAAGGTTTTGTAAAGGTTTGCCTGGGTGGTGGTAGCATTTTTCCTCCTCTTGGGATTAGTATCTTGGAGAACGAGCAAGATGACTCATGAGTTCTATTGGAAAATAACATCGAGCACTTTATTTTGCAAGAGTTATTTTGCAAGATGACTCATTTAGCAAGTTAAAAATGATTAGTTAATGAAAACAAACAAAATAAACATCATACCTAACACCTCGTTATGAAGTTTATCGATATGGATGATGTTGACGAGAGTCTGACAGGGGAGGCGACGGGGAAGCTTGTCAATCCACCCAACGACATATGTTGCGAGATCAACGGTTAAAACCTTTCTCCATGTGGCTAAATCTCATGGTCATGAACTACCAAACCACCCATAATACTGCCAAGACGAGCACTCATTACAAACCTTTTCATCTATTAAGATAAAATCGGGCTTGGGGGCTTGTGTGCCATATGACCGTATGGACAGGTTTACACAAGGGACTGGACAACCTATCACTGATGGGCTTAACAGTCTGAGTAATAAGAAATTACCACTAACACTAATTTACTTAGAGCTAAGTGTGGTTACCAGTAATTAGGTCCCAATTAGGCCTTGTAATCCGAAGCCCATTCTGAAAACTATAAATACACATTTGAGGTAAAGAGGTAGGTGATGACATTTAATATGCATTAATTGTTTGAACGGCCAAATCTCTACTAACTTTAGTTTGACTGAATGGGTATTGTTGGACTATTTCAGCAAGTGTACCGAGTCGCGCAAGTAATATATGTTGATATTGTTGACAACACAATATCTATATCACTCTGGTTTTTGATGATGAGAACACATTGTGAATAACACACATATGTTGTTGTTGTATTACATGTTCGTATGCTTATGATTTAATATATCGTTGAACATGTTTATGTGTTTTACTGTTGTGTGAATGCATACTTATTGAGCTTGTACATGTTACATCATATCTGGTTGCATTACACATGTTTTAAAGGATGAAAACCACATGATTGAAGTCTACAATGCTTGTTTTTAAACTGTCACATATCTTTGCATATTGACTTCTTATGGATTATAATTCTTGCATAACTAAAGTGCTTGATCTGCAGAAGATCTTTGAAAGGTTTTGCAGGGAAAATATTGCTTTGGAAACTGCAGGTGGAATGCAACATCATTAGCAAGCAATGTATTCGACTGGGAAATTAATTCAATCGACTGAACAGTAACAAGGTTACAAATTCCATTTTTGGGACTTGATGATTTGTGTTGATTGGTTATCTTATCCTGATTATCTGCAATTTATCTCTATTCTAAATTGTTTATGCATATCTTAATTAAGATAACATTGTGAGATTGTTGAAAATTGTATCATCACATGTTAGAATTGATTGATATCTTATCTGCGATACAATTATGAGTTTTGATGATTGTATACTCTGATTACCCGTACTGCGTTATGCATCTGATCTTGTTTTAAAATTTTATGCATGGTGACAGAGGGAGTATTTTTGGGAAATAAGTAGGCTTCGTTTTTACACCAAGAGGGGGGGGGGTTGAATTGGTGATGTTTCAAAAACAAAATCTTTTCGCAATCTTTTATCAAAAGTATAAAGTTTTTTTATCTTTCTTGAAATGCAAGTAATGAAAATTTATATGCAGCGAAAAAACGTAGTTGACTGCGTAACAGATATAGTCAACTGAAATAAAGAGTGCAGGGATAGAGAAAAGCAAACACTGGTTTTTATAATGGTTCGGCCAACAAGGCCTAGATCTAGTGTCCTTCCAACTCGGGAAGCAAATTCACTATATAGGTTGCGGTTTTTACAACAAGGAATTTATAGAAGACCTCACGTCAAAAATATAAATCTCCTTTCTAACCCAAAACCAAAATATAGCTACAATAACCCAAACCAGACTTGCAGAAAGAATCCCCTCTTCTACAATATGAACCCACGTCGAACAATCCTCAACGTGTAACCCCTGTATCACAAGAGGTTAATTGCAGCACTCTTCACAAGATGCCAAGCCTTCAAACAATGCAGCAGTCTTCACAGGATGCCAAGCCTTCAAACAACGCAACAGTCTTCACAGGATGTCAAGCCTTCAATGATCAATCAAGAAGCACCTTCTTTGTGCAGTTTCTGATCACAGAGTCGGTGCATAAGCCTTGTCCCTTTAAATCTCTCTCAAGATAGATCACCATCGTCTTCTTGGAGAATTCTTGGAGCTGTTATCACAAAGAATTCGATCTGAAACAAGAATGGAAATGTTAGATCATTAAAAGTCTCTGAACAACTCGTGTTCAACCAATTTATAGTTCTTTTGTCAGTCAGATTGTTTCTCAGTCGAATAGCCTATTAATTCAGTCGACTGTGTTATTACAGTTATAACAAACAGTCAACATAGAGGTTCTCAGCCAACACAAATCAACACATATTCAATACAGTTGACCAAGTCATCAATGCTTAACTAACTTTTAAAAATATAGCCGTTGGAGCGTGTAAGCATAACAGAGTTCCACAAACAGATCAATAATACAGTCAAATGTACAGAGACCAAAGTCGACTGCCTCAAGTAAAAACACTTTGAAATTCTTTTCAACTCAAAACATCATAGAGCACTGATTCTCAAAATCTGTACAAAGGTTTTAGAATAGTCGAATCCATTACAGATGTATTCGACTACACTAGAACTTTGTCACGCAATTATAAGTTTATAAAAGTGCTTGTGATTTTTCACTTTCTAGAATGTGCAGTAAAATATCTTTGATAAAGCAGTTCAAATTGCACATAATCACATAAGCATGTTCCACAAATATATCACACAATTAACATAGGAACATACATCACAGTACATCAAAACATGTTCAACAAATATAATAATCAATTCAGAATAAGAACATGTAATACAACAACACGTGTATTGTTATTAAGCATAGTGTTGTCATTATTAAAAACTAGATTGATATAGAGTTTGTGTTGTCAACAATCTCAACACACTTGCCCCCCGTGGAAGGACTCAAGTTTGGCCTCCATCATGAACATGTACATGTCCCTCATCTGAAAGGGCTCTGCATAATGTGTTGGTCCATGATCTTGTGGTGCTCTCCTCCTAGGAGGTCTCTGAGGCACTGGTTAGGTTGTTGCCTCTCCTCTATAGTACTGTCTGTAATAGGCCTCATCAATGGCCTTCCTGGGTCGCTCAAATGGTAGAGTAGAAGTGTCCACCCGAGTTTGCTGGCATAAGTGTGTGATCAAGTGTGTGCTGGCACAACTCTTGATCTCATTTGCAATGTGTTGTGCTATGTTCACATTAAATCCCCTCAGTACGTAATAGATGAACATAGCCCTGTGAACAGTAATGTCTGTGACATGGGAGCATAGCTGGATGTTGGCATGAGAAAATGCCTTTGCCAATGATGTCAGAAAAGCTCTCTTGATGTGAATAGCTACACCATTCTGGTTCCTGTCAAAGTGCCCTTCAGGCACACAGAGTACGCTCTCTATGTACTCAAAATCAGTGCCCTCCTCTACATTCAATAAATACTGGCACTGCACACCTGTCCATTCTATATTCAAAATCTGTTAATGGATTCAGGATCATATCGAATAAGTTTCCCACGGACATAGCTTGTATAAGCCTCTGCTGGAGGGTTACCCAAAAGCTTTGCATTTGTATAAAACTCCTTCACCACTACTATATTAGTTGGTGCAGGGTAGGTAGCAAGCTTCTCCCATTGTATTCTTTCTATCTCCTCTCTAAATTGTAGAGTAAAGTTCGAAATCCATCCCGCCTTTCTCTCCATCAAAATGCGTATTTCTTGGACAAGGCTTCCTCCGCAGTCTTACACTTGATGTTACCTCCAGCTAAGGCATCTAGCATAAGTTTTGTTTAAGTGCCAAGACCTCCAAGGAATGAAAGGACTACTGATGTACCATCAAAACCGTGCATGGGTATCTTCCTCAATAGGCTTTTGTATCTATCCCACACTTGGCCTAGGGTTTCTTCCATGCTTTGCCTGAAAGAAGAAATTTGTTGATTTTAGACTATGGGAAGTACTTGTTCAGAAAATTAGACACCACAGCCTCCCAAGTTGCAAAGCTATCCTCCACAGTTTAGCATTGCCTCCCAATGACAAAGCAAACAAGCTAAGTTTAATCGCCTCATTCGACACACCATTGATCTTCACCGTATTACAAATCTCATTGAATGTGGTGAGATGATCATATGGACTTTCATTTGACAGCCCATTGAATTGGTTACTCTTCACTAATTGAATCAACGTCGGTTTCATCTCCATATTTAGTGCATTGACCCTCAGCCTTGCAATGCTGTTAAAGTGTTGAGGGCCAACAACAGTGGTAGCATCCGCCAGAGTACGTCTCCTAGGAGTCTCCTCCTTCTCCTTCGAGTTTCACTTAAACCTTCAAGAAGAGGTTCTGATGTTTTCTTGCTCCTAGTTCGGATTGTATCCTGCATACACAAGAAAACAAAACCCTAAAAAGCTTTTGTTAGAACAAAATAGAAAAAATCAAGTCAAAGTTAATCAATAATCACATTACTAGAATAGTTAAACCACGAGTCCCCGGCAACGACGCCAAAAACTTGTTAAAACTCCGGCAAGTGTACCAAATCGTTGTTACCAATGAAGAGCATTGGTGAAATTTAAGATAAATGATTTTGGTGATGCTCCAAGAAGATAGACTTGAAGAAGATGTTATAACTTGTCTTTAAAAGCACTTTGTAGAATATAAATGTATTAGGAATGTCTTTAATATGTAAATCTCGTATTTTTTGTTGAGTTACGTATTTAATTGATTTTGCGGAGCTATAATCGATTATCCTGAGCTTTGTTGAAAAACCATTTTGCTTTGGAATAATCAATTATTCCTCCAAATAATCGATTATCACAGGTCTTTGTGAAAACTGCCCAAGTCTTTGGAATAATTGATTATCACTATTTTGAAAAACCTGTGACGAACTTGAATAATCGATTATAACTTACAATAATCGATTATTACTGGCAGTTGTAAAGAGTCTTTTCATTTTCAGACCAGTTATCTATATATAGTGGTCTTAAACCCTTAGAGAAAAACTTGGAACTCTAAGCCTTTTGTAGAATAAAGTTTGTTTGAGGAAGTTCTCCAAAACCTTGTTCAAGTACTTTGCCTGGTCTCGTGAATAAGAGAAGCTCGCGTTTTGTTTGTCGAAAGTCGGAGCGGTTCTCTTCGAGTTGGCAAGGTGGTCATCTTCTGGTTCATCTATCGAAGGAAGATTTTAATCTGCGCTGTTCCGGTTTGTTTGTCGAAGGAAAGTGTAGACTGCCCGCTTCTGGTTCGTTGGTCGAAGGAAGCACCCTTCCGATTCGTTCGTCGAAGAAAGATTTTATCATCCTTTTTATTCACTCTTATTGTAATTTGTGAAACTGATTTTTAGCGAAATAGTTAATCAATTTTTATAGTGATTAAAAACTGGACGAAGATTATGTTGAATTGAACTAGTATAAAAATCCAGTGTGTCATTTTTCTACTTCCTACACTCTTTATTGTTTTATGCACATCAACTGTTCGATAGATTTTCTGTAAGAAAATTTTCTTTTAAAACTGACCATTTTAATTTAACATGTGACCCAACACGCTTTCTGCTTTATAAATTTTATTCCGTTGTGTGACTCTAGCCACGATACCCATTGTATCAGTTTACAATTGGTATTAGAGCTTGCTTTGATATTCTTTCAAATTTTTCGAAAATGGGTCATCAAAATCTTGTATATGCTGAGGGTGATTCTATTAACAGACTACCACTTTTTACTGTTGATAATTATGCGTTTTGGAAAGTCAGAATGGAAATTTTTATGGAGTCTGTTGACAGAGGCATCTGGGAAGCAGTACAAAATGGTCCTTATGTTCCTAAAAGTATAGTTGATGGTGTAGAGGTAGAAAAATCGTATATTAACTGGACTACTGAGGAAAATAGACGAGCTCAGTTTGATATTAAAGCTCGTAATATTATTTCATTTGTTGTTGTGCTTGAGGAGTTTTATAGAATTTCAAAGCTAAGTCCTACACAAAAAATATGTACTAATATATGACTTATTACAAAGCCTTGACCGTATACATAAATAAATTACAATGCTTTGTTAATACTCCGGCAAGTGTACTGAATCGTGTCAAATAATATAAAATAGTAAGACCAAGTATTGTTTTTCCAAGAGACTCACGACACTAAACAATTGTGCTTTTACTTAACCAATTAAGACTTATAAGAACAATATTTTTGGGTTTTTGAATGCAAAGTGCGAAAAAATAAACATGAATGCAATTTGATCAATTGAGGCTAAATACAAAACTGAATGGATGATATTGATAATATGAGATGAATATGTTGTTAGGGTTTAAATTTCACCAAATCACTCTCATGCATGAACGAATTCATCTTCTTCATTAATGTTAATGTCATTTTCTAATTTACTTTTAACCCATGTCACAGTGAATAAAGCCAACTCCTAATTACTAGTTCACAATGACTTGTATCCCTCGAAACTAATCATGGATTACATTCGCACAGAAGCTTAAAGGCAATTGGTCCTCCTATCCCTATGTCTAGGTAATATTGCTCTTGAGAGAATTCCCTCATGCTTAGATTTACCCATATGTGTCCATATAGATAAAATCAAATATCACGCTATTGAATAATGTCTTAAACAAAGCATGCATAGTTAATGGAGGAAAAACTCTAACAATTAATGAAATAAAGCATATGAATAAAGCATCAATTCAATATATGAGAGTTTAGAGGTTACATTTTTTCATAGCAACAAATAAGATTAGTTCTCCATTGTCATGGAAGAACTAGATGTACAATGGAATGGAAGAGATAAAACCCTAGAAAGAGAATAGGAGAGTTCTTGCATCCCCAAATCTGCCCCCAAAGGGGTGAAAAATGTGTTTCTATGCTTAAGCCATCAAAAGATACATTCTTTAGGGTCTCCAAGTCTTTAAACAAGGTAGAAAAATAATAGAAAACGGGTACAGGCCCAAAACAGATCATAAAAATAATAGCAAAACTCGCCAAGATCCACAAAAATGGCGTTCAACGCTATAGTACCGCTCATCGGTTGGTGCAACACTCAGAATGGCGCCCAACAGTGATGCCCAGGTGAAAAACAGTGAAAAACTAGTCCCGAGACTGGCGCTCAGCACTACTTTTTCTACATTCTGGTTGACTTTTCAGTATTCTGGTTGACTGGTTTACTTTCCTGGTTGACTGGTTGACTTTTTTGTTGACTAATTGACTTTTTTGCATTCTGGTCACTTTTCTACACTGCAACTCCTTGATACTTCAACCCTTCTTTCAAATCATTCCAAAATCCTACAAAATCCAAGGGAATTTAGTAATAAAATCATCAAGTATATCCTCAACTCTCTTATTCACAAAACTAAAGCAAAATCATGAGTCAAAGCAAGTTTCTAAGTCAAAAAAGGGTGCATTTAGTATCAAAATTAAGTATAAAAATAACGATTTTTGAACCATTATCACAACCCCAAACTTAGAACTTTGCTTGTCCTCAAGCAAACAAGATGTAACTCAGTCTTCCACCAATCAATACAATGGTTCAACACATTCCAAGCTCTTTCTTTCAAGACAAGTAGTTACTCAAGTCAGCTCATCAAACCGAATTTAGTCAAGATGTACACATGCCTTGATTCACAATAGCTCATCATTGTGTTCACATAGTCACATAATATCCAACCGGTGTTATTCTCATGAATGATCAATTTACTAAGCATAGATGTAATCATGAATTCATGGAATCATTCCCCACCAGATAAAGTGTTTCACTCAATCACACAAGTTTTTCTAGAGGTCCTTCCTTCCCTCTACTATCCAAATGTCACATAGAACAAAATTGCCTTTCATTTACCACAATCCAACATTCTCACACACACATGTCATCACAAGGACTTTTCATGACTTATAATGAGGTTGGGCTAACAAGAAAAGTTGGTTTTTCTAGATCATAAAATTCTTGAGTTAAGAGATTCATTTAAACATTCATAGTTCAAGCACAAACTCTCTTTCTACCAATCTCACTCATTGCCAACTTTCCCTTATCTTTGCATTGAGCTTTTCTTTTCATTCTATCTTTTCTATTTTTTCATCCTTTCATCTTTTCATGCTTTGCTCAACACATTAGCTCATTGCTTATCTCTCTTTCTATTTTTCCAACAACCCCAAACTTGAACCTTAATCAATACCACACAATAATTCTTAACTTAACTTAAGGTAAAGATTTTTCAATAGGGATCATAATGTTTAAGGCTTAGGTTCAAAAAGGGTAGAACACATTGTGCTCTTTTTAATTGGGACGATAATTTATGCATTGGCTAAGAAAGGGCTAATAAAAAAATGACACAAGCATGCAATTCAGTCAATCATAGAAAACCTGGGCAAAATCATTCATGCTTTCAAGTAGATAGCAATCATTCAATCAAAAACTCTAGAGCTCAAAACCTCAATCATAGGCTCAATCAATATTCCAAATCCCAGATAAACACCCTACTTAGCATCATAACCACAATCACAACATAATGCATCTGTTCACATAGCTTGTGAACACTCCACCTGCATATAAGCATATAGTGCACATTCTCTACATCATCAATATCAAAGCATCATCAAGCAATACTCATCATATGCAAAATCAATATCAAACCACTACATCAAATAAAGGTCTCAAACTGAGTACATCAACACCTAATCTGGAAACAAAAGCAAATAAGTTCAAAACAAAAGATAAGAAAAATCCTCCTATAGTGTTGATAGCATCCAACAGTACATGCTATCTTCATAATGTTTGAAAACAAGTAGGCTTCATTTCAACACCAAGAGGGGGGTGAATTGGGGAGGTTTCAAAATCAGAGTCTTATTAAAATCTTTTTCGCAAAGTATTATCCTTTTCAAAGTTTCTTGAATCATAAGTAATGAAAATTTTAGTTGCAACGAAAAATACTAAGTAGACTACAATAACAGTAAAGTCGACTGAATGTAAAATAGTAGGGATAAAAAATTCAAATGTAGGTTTTTATACTGGTTCGGCCTCAATGCCTACATCTAGTGTCCTTCCACAATCAAAATGCACTATAATGGTCAAGGTTTTTACAACAAGGATTTTATAGAGACCTCCACGTCAAAATATAAAACACCTCTCTAATCCTCTAACCAAATTATAGCCAATACAAACAAAAAAGATTTGCAATAAGATATCCCCTCTTCTGCAATCTTCAACCCACTTTGAACAATCCTCAAATTGTCCAAACTCCACGAGTCAACCCCTTGTAATCACAACAGGTACAACAACAACAATCTTTACGAAGATTGAGAGAAATCGTGTCTTCTACTATGAGAAACAGAAGTCATTCCCAGGTATATAGTCGATTCAAGAAAAACAGAAGTCAACTAGTTTTTCAAATATCTTATGAAAACCAACTCTGGTGCCAATTGTTGACAAATAGGTAGGCTTCGTTTCAACACCAAGAGGGGGGTGAATTAGTGAGGTTTCAAAATTAGAGTCCTTTTAAAATCTTTTTTGCAAAGTATTATCCTTTTGAAAGTTTCTTGAATCACAAGGAATGAAAATTATAGATGCAGTGGAAAATACTAAGTAGACTACAATAACAGTAAAGTTGACTGAATGTAAAAGAGTAAGGATAGAAAATTCAAACGCATGTGTTTATACTAGTTCGGCCTCAATGCCTATGTCCAGTGTCCTTCCACAATTCGGAAGCAAATGCACTATAATGGTCAAGGTTTTTACAACAAGGCTTTTATAGAGACCTCCACGTCAAAATATAAAACACCTCTCTAACCCTCTAACCAAAATATAGGCAATACAAATAACAAAGATCTGCAGCAAGATATCCCCTCTTCTGTAATATTCAAACCACTTTAAACAATCCTCAAAGTGTGCAGACTCTACAAGTCAACCCCCTGTAATCACAACAGGTACAACAACAACCATCTTTACAAAGATTGAGAGAAATCTTGATCAGCAAGCAAGCACCACAATGTATAGAGTTTGATCAGCCAGTAAGCACAAAAATCTTTCTCCTTCAAAGAACCTCTTCAAAGATAGATCACCATGGTCTTCTTGATGAGTTCTTGGAGCAAATCCTCAAAGATCACGATCTGTAAATCACAAATGAAAGTGTTAGATTATCCAAAGGTCTCGTGATCAACTAAGGCACTAATACAGTCAGCTGTCCTCATACAGATATAACAATTAAGTCAAATAGTAGCAGTTAACAACTAACAAACTGATCTTGCATTTAATACAATTGACTATCATCAATGCAATAACTAACTTTAGAAATATAGCCGTTACTGTTCAAGACATAACAAAATTTCAAACAAAACAACTAACTAAGTCGGATCCACTGCGCATGTAGTCGACTTAGGCATGTCAGCACTGTTTGAAAAACTTTTCAATGCAAAATCCCTCACAACACTGCTTTTGAAAGTTTGTATATGGTCACTAGTCTTAATCGACTTACTTCAAAATGAAGTCGACTTAAAACGTGCAGTCATGCCACACAATATAAGTTCATAAAAGTGCGTGTGGTTTTCTTCATAAAAAAACATGTGTAATGCAACCATAAATGATGTAATAGATATAAGTTCAGATAATGTGCATTCACATATTAAAATCAACACAAAACATGTTCAATAAGATATCAATCAATTAGCAACTGAACATGTAACACATAACAAAACATGCGTTATTAATAATGTGTTGTCATCATAAAAAACCAGAGTGAATAAAGCACTGTGAGATTAAGGTTAGCTAAACTAGTGCTTCGCTTATCAACAATCTCAACACATAATTATCATTTGCATCATCCTCTTCCATAGTTGGAGCTTCAGCTGCTCCAACTCCACTAGCCTTCGATCTTGGACAATTTGGAAGTGTTGTTCATGCTTCCGAGAGAGGAATTTGTTAGAATAAACACGTTTTGGCTCCTTCCTCTTTTGTCCCATGGTCTTGATTCTTTTCTCTTTTCTCTGATGAGGAGGTCATCCCTACATCAAATACAATTCACGAAACCTCAAGAAGATTTGTTAAGCATTAGTAAATCCAAAACAACCTCCAAACATACTTTCCTATCATTGTTGAGGGCAAACCAGGGGCCCTCAACATCACCTACAACCAAATCATTCAGACAACACACAAATCTCAGTTCTGCAAAAATCTCGCTCAGCGTTAGGCTAGCGCTAAGAAGTGTGCGCGACACATCTCTTCTCTTTTTCAACTTGCCCTAAGCGATTTTAAAACCATCCCCTCACTTAATCAATGCATTTAATCTCTCTCACCACTCAAACATTCAACACTTAAGCACCTATAATGCACTAGAACAAAAATAAATGAAATCAAACAAAAAAAATAAATTCAACCAACTGGGTTGCCTCCTAGGTAGCGCTTGTTTAATGTCATGAGTCTGACCCAAACTCTTCTAGCACCAATCACCAATAACAACATCCATCAGTAAACATTGTCAATACACCCATCAATAAATGTCTAATCACATAGCATCCATCAGTAGATCCTAATCTTTCTTATCTTCATCGGCATGCATCAATACGCATCAATCTTCCTCATCTTTATCGGCATCCTGTTAAGTCCCTAGAAAGTCTACCAGATCGTTATCAAGTAAAATAAACGGGTAAGTTCGAGTATCATTTCCCAAAGGACTCTTAGGCCTTAACTTTCATGTAACCTAATTTCATAAGACTTGAGAAAAGAATAAAGTTTTGATTGGTAAATGCAAAAACAAAATTAAACATGCAAATGCAGTGAATCAATGGTTGAAGAAAAACTATGGATAAATGGTGTTGTTGGGGTTTACAATTTCATCTTATCCACTCTTATATATCTACTCTTCTTATTTACTTCACTTATTTATCTAATTACCATGCAAACTTTCTTATTTACCCTTAACTCAATCCCTTGGTGAAAAGAGCCTATTATTAATTACCGGCTTGCTATCCCTAGCCTCCCCTAGTAACCAATAATGCAATGTAGACGGAAGCAACTACAATTGACCGTCCTACCCCTATCCCTAGGCGATATTGGCATAATCAAGGAATTTCTCACCAGTTCATGACATTACCGTACGTCCCGATATCTATAAAGACAAACATCTTTTACTGAATGAGTTAAACAATAAAAGCATTGAGCATAGATGAGAACCCAACAATTGATAAACAAGTATATGACAAGCATACAAAATAAATAAGAATTTGAATATATGAGAATTTCAAAAGATTACATTGTTCCCCAACAACAAAGGGTTTAGTTCACCATAATCATGATGAACTAGATGAATTGAATGGAAAGAATGAGAAGATAAACCCTAGATTTGGTAGGTTGGAGCTCCCACATCCAAAATCCTTCTCCAAGGGGTGAAAAGAGTGTTGTGTCATCTTCCTCTGCCAAAGATTGAGCTTTGATTCGCTTTGGGCCTATATATAGGCCAAACAGATAATAGAAAGATCACAAAATCCACCAAATAACAACAGAAAACCGCCCAGGTGCCTAAGTAAACCACTCAGCGATTTCCCTCTAATCATAGGATCGCTCAGCGCCCAAAACTGCCGCTCAACACCAAAAACTAACCGCTCAGCACCCATTTTCACCGCTCAACGGTTTGGTCAACTTTTTTGGTTGACTGGTCAACTTTTTTGGTTGACTTGTTGACTTTTCTGGTTGACTGATTGACTTTTCTGCATTCTGGTTGACTTTTCAGCACTCTAACCATTTGATACTTCAACCTTTCTTCCAATTCATTCCAAAAACCTATAAAATCAAGGGAAACCAAGCATAAAACCAAGAAAACCATNTTTGACTCTCTTATTCTCTAACTTAATAAAAATGCATGATTTCAAGCTAATTCTAAGCCATGAAGGATGTGATTTAATATCAAAATTAAGTATGAAAATAACTATTTTTCAATCGTTATCACAACTCTAAACTTAGAATTTTGCTTGTCCTCAAGCAAAACAAGATGTAACTTACTTTTCAAACAATCCCTACAATGGATTAATACTTTCCAAAACTCTTTCTTCCAAGACAAGTAATCACTCTTATCTTATCATAAAAATATCAGTCAAGATGTAAGATGCGTTACTTTTAGTAAACTCAATATGGTGTTCGCATAATCACAATTTTTCCAACAGATGCTATTATCATGAATGACCAATTAACCAAGCACAGATGCAATCATGTATAATGGGAACTACTCCTCACCAAGGAAAGTGTTTCACTCAAGCACACAGGTGTATATTGAGGTGACTCATGCTCTCTACTATCACAATGTCACACAAATTAACTTTGCCTTTCATTTAACCACAATCAATCATACTCACAAGCAAGTTATCATCACAAGGAATTTTTATGGCTTGTAATGTGGTTGGGCTAAAAAGAACATTGGATTTTCTGTATCACAAAATCCTTGAGTTAAGAGAGTTATTTACATTTATAGTTTAAACACAAACTCTCTTTAAACAACCAATCTCACTCATTCCCAACTTTCCCTTTTCTTTGCATTGAGCTTTTCTTCTCATTTTATCTTTTTTTTTTCTTTTCTCTTTCTTTTATCTTTTTCATCTTTTCATGTTTTGCTCAACACATTAGCTCAATGCTTATCTTTTTTCTTTTTCAGCTTTCCCAACAGCCCTAAACTTGAACCTTTATCTATACCACACAATAATTCTCAACTTAACTCAAGATAAAGATTTGCAAAAGGGTTTTCTCATACTATTTAAGGCTTAGGTTCAGAAAGGGTAGAACACATTGTGCTCTTTTTAATTGGTACGAAACATTTTGCATTGGCTAAGAAAGGGCTAAATAAAAAATGACCTTGATCATATGACACGTGTAAACAAGTGATTTAATCATAGAAACCTGGGCAAAGTCATTCATGCTTTCAAAGTAATAGCAATCATTCAATCAAAAACTCTGGCGTTCAAAAGCTCACATATGCTAATTTCAAGTTCCATTACATAGATACACATCCTGCCCATTATCATAATCACAATCATGTTATCATGCATCTGTTCATATATATTGTGAACCACCAACTATATATAGCATCTCATATATCATCTCGACATCAATTAATATAAAAGCATCATCAAGCACACTCATTAAATCATCATCAACCCATTGCATCAGATATAAGTTTTAAACCAAGTACATCAAAACCTATTCTAACAACAGAAGCAAATATAACATAATTTAAAAAGATAATTTTAGAAAACTAGGTCGCCTCTCAAGTAGTGCTTGTTTAACGTCACGAGCCTGACCAAAACCTTTCTTAGCACTTGTCAGTAAGTGCGTACCTTTCCAACACCCTTCAATAGGTGTACCTTCTTGTATCCTTCAGTAGATACCTAAATCTTCTAACATCCCTCAGTAGATGCTATCCCAGTAGCATTCACCAGTCAATGCTTACAGTGACATCCATGAGTAGATGTCTATTCACCATCGTCTTTCATAACAATATCCATCAGTTGATGTTGTAGAAGCATCCATCAGTAGATGCTATCATCACTGCCATCAAAAGCAGCATATAACCTAAAACAAACTTAAACACACAAATAATTAAAAAGAAAAAGTTAGAAACTGGGTTGCCTCCCAGCAAGTGCTCCTTTAACGTCATTAGCTTGACCCGGTAAAGTTCAAGCACCCATCAGTAGGTGTTGATACTCCCTTTGCTTGATATTCTTTTCTTTTTCTTCTTCCTACTGAATTTCGTCATAAAGTTGAGAACACCAAACACATATTTCCGTGTTTCAATCATAGGAACTTTAATCTCCAATTTCTTGAAGATTTCCATAAAGCACTTAAACTTCTTTTCCTTCCTATGATTTTTCTTTTGATGAGGACGAGGTTTTTCATATGATATTTTCTTCTTTCCTCTCTTCCTCTTTTTCTTAATTTTCTCCTCGGTCAACTTTCTCTTTTATTTTTCCTTGATTTCTTCTTTTTTATTTTTGCACTTTTTTTCTTTTTTTCTTTTCTCTCAACCACTTCTTTTTCTTTCTCCTCATCTTTCTCTCCCTCACTTACCCTTTTTGTTTCTTTCTCCTCTATCTTTTCCTCCTCTATCTTTTCCTTATTTCTCCTCTATCTTCTCCTTATTTATCTCTATCTTTTCTTCCTCTATCTTTTCCTCCTTTCTCTCCATTTTTATCTCCTCTATCTTCTCTTCATATATCTCTATCTTTTCCTCCTCTATCTTTTCCTTATTTCTCTCCATTTTTTTCTCCTCTATCTTCTCCTCTTTTATCTCTATCTCTTTTTCCTCTATCTTCTCCTCCTTTCTCTCCATGTTTTTCTCCTCTATCTTCTCCTCTTTTTTCTCCATTTTTTTCTCCTCTATCTTTTCCTCATCTCTTTCTCTCTTTTCCTCCTCACCAACCTTATCACTTTCAAAGATAGTGGCTTGACATTCCTTCCTAAGGTTAACTTCAGTACTAACCCTAGAATCATTCAGAGATGCAGTCACGCAATCTAGTTCTATCTGCTTCCTTGCGTCATCACATTCTGAAAAGTAAATAATATTCTGCAGTACTTGTTGGAATGTCTCTTCACGGATTTTAGATGGAGATAGTTGTTGCCAATGTTGTTTATTTTCCTCCAACCAACATTGTTCAACTTTTGTCAATGTTTTTCTTAGCATAGAGGAATCCTTCTGCCAAAGACATCGTTCAACTTCCTTCTTTCTTTCTTTAAGTGTAGGAGAATATTGTCGCCTTTGACGCTCTGCTTCTTTAAGTGAAGGATGATATTGTTGTCTTTGATGTTCTCGTAACTCCTCAAATTGTTGCATCTCCTCCAAACTTCTGATAAAAGACATATTCATACCTGTCATTCGCTGACAAAATTCGTCATCTGTGGTATCCCTGCGTGGAGTAATTTGTGGCTTGGCAGCTTGCCCAAATTGGCTTTGATCCATGTATGAGTGAGGTTCCCACCAATGGTTGAAATCATTTTGGTAGAATTGAGTGCCCATATAATCAAATTCTTGTCCATACTCCATCCTGCAAACATTAGGCACAAAACCCTAGTACCACTTTTTTTATAAAAAGAAAAAAAGAATAAAAAGATATAAAGATAAGATATATACAATCAAGTCAAACTTAATCAGTTTACACTACTAGATAAGTTAAACCATGAGTCCCCGATAACGGTGCCAAAAACTTGTTAAGTCCCTGACAAGTGTACCAGATAGTTACAAAGTAATATAAACGGGTAAGTCCGAGTATCGTTTCCCAAAGGACTCTTAGGCCTTAACTTTCATGTAACCTAATTTCATAAGACTTGAGAAAAGAATAAAGTTTTGATTTTTAAATGCAAAAACAGAATTAAACATGCAAATGTAGTGAATAAATGGTTGAGGAAAAACTGTGGATGAATGGTGTTGTTGGGATTTACAATTTCATCTTATCCACTCTCATATATCTACTCTTCTTATTTACTTCACTTATTTATGCAAACTTTCTTATTTACCCTTAACCCAATCCCTTGGTGAAAAGAGCGTATTATTAAAAACTGGCTTGCTATCCCTAGCCTCCCCTAGTAACCAATAATGCAATGTGGACGGAAGCAACTACAATTGACCGTCCTACCCCTATCCCTAGGCGATATTGGCATAATCAAGGAATTTCCCACTAGTTCATGACATTATCGTACGTCCCCATATCGATAAAGACAAACATATTTTACTGAATGAGTTAAACAATAAAAGCATTGAGCATAGATGAGAACCCAACAATTGATAAACAAGTATATGACAAACATATGAAATAAATAAGAATTTGAATATATGATAGTTTCACAAGATTACATTGCTCCCCAACAACAAAGAGTTTAGTTCACCATAATCATGATGAACTAGATGAATTGAATGGAAAGAATGAAAAGATAATCCCTAGATTTGGTAGGTTGGAGCTCCCACATCCAAAATCCTTCTCCAAGGGATGAAAAGAGTATTGTGTCATCTTACTCTGCCAAAGATTGAGTTTTGATTCGCACTGGGCTTATATATGGGCCAAACAGATAATAGAAAGATCACAAAATCCACCAAATAACAACAAAAAACCGCCCAGACGCCTAAGTAAACTGCTTAGTGGTTTCCCTCTAATCGTAGGACCGCTCAGTGCCAAAAACCGCTGCTCAGCGCCAAAAACTGACCCCTCAGCACCCATTTTCACCGCTCAGCGGTTTGGTCAACTTTTCTGGTCGACTGGTCAACTTTTCTGGTTGACTGGTTGACTTTTCTGGTTGACTGGTTACTTTTTTACATTCTGGTTGACTTTTCAGCACTCCAACCATTTGATACTTCAACCTTTCTTCCAATTCATTCCAAAAACCTATAAAATCAAGGGAAACCAAGCATAAAACNAAGAAAANCATNTTTGACTCTCTTATTCTCTAACTTAATAAAAATGCATGATTTCAAACTAATTCTAAGCCATAAAGGGTGTGATTTAATATCAAAATTAAGTATGAAAATAATTGTTTTTCAACCGTTATGACATCCATCATTAGATGCCTAATCACCTAACATCCATCAGTAGATGTTGTCGAAGCATCCATCAGTAGATGTTATCATTACTACCATCAGAATTAGCATTTAGCCTAAAAAAAACTCAAACACAAAGAAAAATCAAATAAAAACCACACAATTAAATCAATTAAAAAGAAAAGGTTAGAAACTGGGTTGCCTCCTAGCACGCGCTTCTTTAACGTCACTAGCTTGACCCAATTAAGCCCAATCCAGATTTTTGATGATGGCGTTCTTCCTTCCTTCATGACACCAACAAAATCTCGGCAATTTTCTTGTCACCAACTTTAAGGATCCTCAATCTCAAGAACTTCGTTTGCTTTGATAGTTTTGACAACCCATAACCTATTCTTGAATTTCACTGCTGTGCCAAGTTTGGGTTCATCACTTTTCACATTAGGGTGTTGGTGAACCAATTCTCTTTTCTTATATGCCTTCTTCATTATCTATCTTCATTATCTACTACTAGCAGTCTTCTCTACTTCCAAAAACCTAAAAAGAGAGGTCCTTATGATCTTGTGCTCCTAGTACAAATTTTATCCTGCATACACTAAAGAACACTGCAATAGAACATAGAATTAGCCCAAAAAATAAAAACAGTAAAATATATATTTTTTATCTTGTTTATATTTTAGAAAGATAAAGTTTAATTAGTTAAGAATCACACAAATAGAATAGTTATACCACGAGTCTCCGGAACGACGCCAAAAAGTTGTTAAGACGACGGAAAGGGTATTGAATTGTATCAAGTAATATAAAATGGTAAGACCAAGTATCGTTTGTTAGGAAACAGGTTGGCTTCGTTTTACACCAAGAGGGGGGTGAATTAGTGTTAGTTCAAATTTAAAATCTTTTCACAATCTTGGTATGAAAATTCAAAGCTTTTGATCTTTCCTTGAAATGCAAGTTATTGAAAAATGTAATGCAATGGAAAAACGTAGTTGACTGCTAAACAGGTATAGTCGACTGAATTTAAAGAGTGTAGGGATAGAGAAAATCAAACATTGATTTTTATACTGGTTCGGTGATAACGGTCTAAAAACCATTATTTTTATACTTAAATTTGATATTGAAACACTCCCTTTGTGGCTTAGAATGAGCTTTAAATCAAGTAAAACAATTAGTTGAGTCTCTTGAGAGCCAAAAGTTGGTTTTAGAGATATTATGCTTGTTTTGCAGGGTTTTTAGATGAATTAAAGATGGAAGGGAAGTAAGGTGGACTTAGAGCCATGAAAGAAGGAGAAAAATGATGAAAAGAAGGGTCAAGCAAGCCGCTGAGCGCCATAATGGTCCGTTGAGCGCTAAGAGCGATTAGAGGGAAACCGCTCAGCGACAAAACTGACCACTGAGCAGTTAAAGCGGCACAAGGCAAACCGCTTAGCGGTAAAATTAGGCGTCTGGGCGGTTGTCTGTTTTTTTAGCTAGATTCTGCAAATTTTTCTGTAATCTATCTGTTATCTTTTTAGGCTTATATATAGCCCCAATGCGAATTAGAAGAGGATTCTTTTGGCAGAGAGAAACGTCCAGAGCTATTCCACACCTTGGAGGAGGTTCCTTGGATGCTTAGGCTCCANNCAACCAAGTTTAGNGTTATTTCTTCCATTCTTTCATTATTTTCATCTAGTTTCACCATGATTATGGTGAACTAAACCCTTTGTTGTTGGGGAACAATGTAATCTTTTGAAACTCTCATATATTCAAATTCTTATGTATTTCATATGCTTGTCATATACTTGTTTATCAATTGTTGGGTTCTAATCTGTGCTCAATGCTTTTATTATTTAACTCATTCAGTAAAAGATGTTTGTCTTTATCGATATGGGGACGTACGGTAATGTCATGAACTGGTGGGAAATTCCTTGATTATGCCAATATCGCCTAGGGATAGGGGTAGGACGATCAATTGTACTTGCTTCCGATCGCATTGCACTATTGGTTACTAGGGGAGGCTAGGGATGGCAAGCCGGTAATTAATAATAGGCTCTTTTCACCAAGGGGTTAAGTGTAAATAAGAAAGTGTGCATGGCACTTAGATAAATAAGTGAAGTAAATAAGAAGAGTAGATATATGAGAGTGGATAAGATGAAATTGTGAACCCCAACAACACCATTCATCCATAGTTTCTCAAAACTAATTGAGTCAACTGCATTGCATGTTTATTTTTGTTCTTTGCATATAACCACCAAATTTATTCTCTTCTCAAGTCTTACGCGATTAGGTTACAAAAAAAGTTAAGGCCTAAGAGTCCTTTGGGAAAATGATACTCGAACTTACCCGTTTATATTACTTGATAACGATTTGGTACACTTGCCAGGGAATTAAAAAGTTTTTGGCGTCGTTTCCGGGGACTCGTGGTTTAACTTATCTAGTAGTGTAAACTAATTAAGTTTGACTTGATTGTATATATCTTTTTCTTCTTTTTATCTTTTTATTTTTTTTATAAAATATAAAAAAAGTGCTACTAGGGTTTGTGTTTCTTGTGCATGCAGCAAGAGCCCAGACATACTAGGAGCAAGAAATATACGCAACCTCTTCTTGAAGGCTTAAGTGAGGCAAGCGGGAGAAGGAGAGTCAGACGCCAATCTAGGGATTTGTTTCCTTCCCCTGAAAGATTACTATCACCTTCACCAGATAGAAGAACAAAGGAGATGACTGAAAGAACTCCTCCAAGACGCACTCTTGCAGACCAATCAAATGCGGTTGGCCCTTTCCATTTTAACAGCATAGTCATGTCTATGGATCAAACGACTAACATGGTGATGAATCCAGCACTTATACACTTGGTGCAAAGCAAACCGTTTCATGGCTTGTCAAATGAGAATCCCTATGACCATTTAACAGTGTTCAGTGAAATATGCAATACTGTCAAGATGACCGGTGTATCAGATGATAGAGTGAGACTTAGCTTGTTTCCTTTCTCGATGGAGGGTAATGCTAAGACTTGGCTCAATTCTTTTCCTGAAGGGACGTTTACTACATGGGAAGTTATGGCTACAAAGTTTATCAAAAAATATTTTCCACAGTCCAAAGTTACTCAGGGAAAGCTGGAGATCTCATCATTTAAACAAGGCATGGAAGAAACTCTAAGTCAAGCATGGGAGCGATTCAAAGGCCTACTCAGGAAAACACCAGTTCACGAATTTGACAAGACAACCATTGTTTATGCCTACCTTGGTGGACTGAATATGCAGTCTAAGATGATCTTGGACGCCTCAGCTGGAGGTGATATCAAACAAAAGACTGAGGATGAAGCCTATGACTTGATAGAGAGTATGGCAGCTAATGAACAAGAAGCATATAGTGAAAGGGGCGTACCGACACAACAAAGAGGAGTCTTGCACTTACCTGCAATGATGCAATGCTAGCTCAAAATCATCTTTTGACCCAAAAGCTAGATACATTGACAAAGATCCTCTCACAACTTCCAAAGGAGCTTCGTAATGTCTCTCAAGCATAGCAATTATGTGATCTTTATGGAGGAGACCATATTAATGGTCAATGTGCTATACCTGAGGAGATGTAGTAGGAAGCTAACTATATGGGGAACCGATACCAGTATAGACAAGGGAATTTCAACCAAGGTAATCCTAGCTAGGGTTGGAAAAATCATCCAAGTATTGGCCAACAATAGATTAACCCATCAGAGCAACAAGGAGGCTTCAGGCAACAACAACCTTTAATTATGTGGCAGCAGGCTTCGCATTTGACAGAGTTTTTCAAAGATATGAGTGGAAGATTTGATACATTCATGAAAGTCTATGAGTCCAATTGAGCAAGTGATCAAGCTACTTTTAGGTCACTAGAAATGCAAATTGGACAACTGTCAAAAAGAGTAGAAACCATTGAAAAAAACAAGTTTAGGGCTAATACTGATGTTAACTAATGAAGGTTGAAACACAGTTATTTTCATATGTTATTTTAGACCAAATTACTCCCTTTACTGCTTCGAATGAGCTTAGAATCAAGCAAAACTCAATAAATGAGTCAGTAAGGAGTCAAAAGTTGTTTTTAGCGATATTATGCTTGTTTTGCATTGTTTTGTAGCATTTTTGAGAAAGAAATGAAGTTGAAGATGAAGGTCTTAGACTCAAGAAAAGGAAAGAAAGGTTGAAGATAAAACGGTTGTAATGTAGAAAAGTCAACCAGAATGTTGAAAAGTCAACCAGAAAAGTTAACCAGTCAACCAGAAATGTCAACCAGTCAACCAGGAAAAGTCAACCAGTCAACCAGAAAAAGTTGACCAAACCGCCGAGCGGTTGACCAGAGCACCGGGCGGCTGTTTTTGGCGTTGGGCGGTTCTATGGCTTGAGGCAAACCGCAGGGCGGCCATTTTTGGCGCCGGGCGGTTTTCTTATGGGCCTGGGCTTGAATTTTGTTACTTGGTTATAAATAGCCCTAGTGCGAGTTTAGATGTATTCTTTTGACAGAAGGGGGCGGCCAGACCTAATTTCACTCTCTCTCGAGGATCTCTTGGTTGCTTAGGCTCCTTTTCATCTTATCTAGGGTTTGCTTTTCCATTCTTCATCCATTTTTCATTTAGGTTCACCATTACAATGGTGAACTAAACCCTATTGTTGTTGGGGGAAACAATGTAATCTTTTGATGCTCTCTTTTATTGAAACTCTTGTTTATTTATATGGATTCCATATGCTTTGATTGTTAATTGTTGGGTTCTCATCTGTGCTTAATGCCTTTATCGTTTAACTCATTCGATAACTGTTGTTTGTCTTTATTGATACGGGGACGTACAGTAATGTCATGAACTGGTGAGTAATTCCTTGATTAAGCAATACCACCTAGGGATAGGGGTAGGACGATCAATTGTTTTTNACTTCTGCTCTATAATGCTTTATTAATTGCTAGGGGAGGCTTGGGATAGCTAGCTAGTAATTTGTAATAGGCTCTTGTCGCCGAGGGATCGGGTTAAGGGTAGGCTAATAAAGTCGCATGACAATTAATTAATCAAGCTAATAATTCAAGAGGAGTAAATAAGAGGGAGCGGATAAGATGAAATTGGAAACCCCCAACAACTCCATTCATCCATTATTTTCTTCTTGTCAATTGAATCAATCTCTTTTGCATGTTTATATTTTGTTCCCACGTCAAATTAATTAATTTTTATTTTTAAGTCTGACGATCTTAATTCACATGAACTATAAGGCCTTTCGAGTCTCTTGGGAAAACGATACTTGGACTTACCATTTATTATTACTTGATACGATTTGGTACGCTTGCCAATTCGTTAATATTAACCCTAAAGAAGAATGCAAAGCTGTGGTGAATAGTGATGGAGGAAGAGCTGACAAGGAAGTGGTAGAGATTGGAAGTAGTGATCACAAGGAGGAAGGTGAAGCCATTGAGAGTAGCAGCAGTAGTGAAGGAGAAGAAGAAGAGGAAGCACGAGATAGTCATAATGAGCAGAACAGAGAAATTTATAATCAAATGACTATTATGCCTTCAATTATTAAACACATTCCTGGAAGAATGAAATTTTATCTGGGAGATATGATAGATCTAGATGAAGATGATGATGAGCAGGAATTTGAGGTTCAACCCCTGAGGAATTATCTGCTTAAAGTAAAAGATCCAGGTTGCTTGAATTTGGCGTGTATGATCAATGAGGTTGATATAGGGGAAGCAATGATAGATTTTGGATCTAGCATTAACATGATGCCCATGCATTTGTTTAAGAAAATTGGAGGGCTAAAGTTAAAGCCATCTAATCTTACAATGACAATGGCGGATGGTTCAGTTAAAACACCATTTAGTATGGTGGAAAGTGTGGTTGTTCGGGTAGAGTAGTTAGAATTCTTAGCTGATTTTATCATCATGAGTATGGAAGATGAGGAAAGAATTCCAATGATGAAGGTTGAAAAATAGTTATTTTCATATGTCATTTTAGACCAAATTACTCCCTTTACTACTTAGAATGAGCTTAGAATCAAGCAAAACTCAATAAATGAGTCTGTAGAGAGTCAAAAGCTATTTTTAGCGATATTATTCTTGTTTTGCATTGTTTTGTAGCATTTTTGAGAAAGTGAAGAATGGAGTTGAAGATGAAGGTCTTAGACTAGAGAAAAGGAAAGAAAGGTTGAAGATCAAACAGTTGCAGTGCAGAAAAGTCAACCAGTCAACCAGAAAAAGTAAACCAAACCGCCGGGCGGTTGACCGAAGCATCGGGCGGCCATTTTTGGCGTCGGGCGGTTCTTTGATGGGTCTGGGCTTGAATTTTGTTACTTTTCTTGGTTATAAATAGCCCTAGTGCGAGTTTAGATGTATTCCTTTGACAAAAGGGGGCGACCAGACCTAATTTCACTCTCTCGGGAGGATCTCTTGGATGCTTAGGCTCCTTTTCATCTTTTCTAGGGTTTGCTTTTCCATTCTTCATCCATTTTTCATCTAGATTCACCATGAAAATAGTGAACTAAACCCTATTGTTGTTGGGGGAAACAATGTAATCTTTTGATACTCTCTTTTATTGAAACTCTTGTTTATTTATATGGTTTCCATATGTTTTGATTGTTAATTGTTGGGTTCTCATCTATGCTTAATGCCTTTATCGTTTAACTCATTCGATAACTGATGTTTGTCTTTATTGATACGGGGACGTACAATAATGTCATGAACTGGTGAGTAATTCCTTGATTAAGCAATACCACCTANGGATAGGGGTAGGACGATCAATTGTTTATAACTTTTGCTCTATAATGTTGTATTAATTGCAAGGGAAGACTAGGGATAGCAAGCCAGTAATTAGTATTAGGCTCTTTTCGCCGAGGGATCNGNTTAAGGGTAGGCTAAGAAAGTTGCATGACAATTAATTAATCAAACTAATAATTCAAGAGGAGTAAATGAGAGAGAGCAGATAAAATGAAATTGTAAACCCTCAACAACTCCATTCATCCATTGTTTTCTTTTTGTCAATTGAATCAATCTCTTTTGCATGTTCATATTTTATTCACACATCCAATGAATTAATTTTTATTTTTAAGTCTTACGATTTTAATTTACACGAACGATAAGGCCTTTCGAGTCTCTTGGGAAAACGATACTCGGTCTTACCATTTATTATTACTTGAACGATTTGGTATGCTTGCAAATCCGTTAACAAGTTTTTGGTGTCATTGCCGGGAAGTCGAGGTTTAAATAAGGCATAAAAATGACATAAAATAAGCCCAAGCCCAAATGGATCATAAAAAATAACATAAAACAGGTTCAAGCCCATCTGACAACCGCCCGACACCTAATTTCACCGTCGGGCGGTTTGCCTCAAGCAGCCCGACGCTCAATTTCACCACCCAGCGCTGGTCAACTGCACTCTGGTAAACTTTTTAGCATTCTGGTCAACTGGTTGACTGGTTGAATTTTGTGGTTGACCGGATGACTTTTCTGCATTTTGTTTGACTTTTCTACACTCCAACCATTTGATAATTCAACCATTCTTTCAAATCATTCCAAAAACCTGCAAAATCAAGGGAATTTAACGATAAAATCATAAAACATGTCCTCAACTCTTTTATTCACAAAACTAAAGAAAAACAAGCAAGTTTCTAAGTCAAAAGGGTGCATTTGATATCAAAATTAAGTATGAAAATAACTGTTTTTGAACCTTTATCAACTAGTAATTCTTGGAAGACCTTTCATGGCAACATCCAAGATGTCTATCAGTGTCCATGATGCAAGGATCATGTTGAGAGATAAAGAGAATTTTACTCTTTTATACTAGCTCTAAAGAGAAAAGTACTAGAATTAAAAAGAGGGCAAGACATAAGAAGTCAAGAAGTGAAGCTGCACTAAAGGACAACACAACAGGTACCAATTCTAATAGTTGTAATGTTTTGCAGGTACCTAAAGATGAGGAGGTTGACAAAGGAGGCACTATCCACACTGAATACGCACCACTTCTTATAGGAGCACAAGTGAGATTTAAAAACAAGAAGTGGCTTGTTATTAAGAATCGGGAAGATGGCAAGCTGGAAATCAGGAAACCATTCACAAGAGCCATAAAGAGAGTGGATAGAAAGCAACTAATAAGTTGTGTTGATGAAGATCCCAACCGGGATGGAATGAATTGATTTTATCTAAATCCCACTTTGTATAAACATGTGTAGTTTTAGGGTATTTGATTTTGTACATGTTCTTTATTGAATTTTTGAACACTTTTTTGATAGCATCTACTGAGGGATGCTATAGTTTTATGTATCTACTAAAGGATACAAGGTAAGTACACCTAGTGAAGGGTGTTGGAAGGATTTATTCTTTAGTTTTTAGTAAAAATTAAAATTAAATTTTCTTTTAAATTTTAATTTAATTTAGTTTATAAATTTTAGAAATATATTAATTTAATTTTTTAACTAAATTTTATTAAATTTATCTTATATTTTAAATGTGTTTAATAATAATATTTGATTTATCACATTTTTAATAAAAAATATATTTAATACGTCAAATAAATTTAATAAAATTTAATTATAAAAACTAAATTTATAAAATTCAATAAATAAAAAATTAATTTAATTGAAAATTTTAAATATAAACTAATTTCAATTATCATAGAATAAAAGGTCATAAAATATTTAACCCAATTATTTAAAATGATTCATACAAATACTTGTTTCAAAAGTGTTTGACTAAGTAATCATTACACATAAATATATCCACCATCTACGTTTTTTATTATAATTTTCATATTTCAGAAAAATAAAGTCGAATAAAACCAGTAGTGATAATTTTTAGGAACAGATTACAAATATAAATATAAATGATATGATCAAATTTCACCAATCTTATCATCATAAATTCCATCAATTGTATTACATATCAATCTCATCAATCAATGTTACAGTTGATAAAAAAAGTATTATTAATGATATCACAATCATTATCTCCTAACTGTCGTTATTCACTAAAATTTCTCAAAAATACTTACAATAAATGACTTATATTACTTCTTGCAACATAAAACAATCAAATTTTATTTTTAAAAATATGATTCTTTAGAGACTTCACTTCATAGTTAGAAACGATTTTTCAATAAATCCATAATTACAAGTTATGATTGATTAAGCGGTGAAGCCTTTGTTCTTCACGACTTTTCTCTCTTTTTAATTAATACTACGTTCGGATAAAGTGATTTTTCTGTTCACGAAGAATGGTGACAACAAATTTATGAGACCTTTAATGCTCAACTCAGCAGATATGTGAAGAAAAGAGAGCAAAGAATTACAAGATATATTCCATTTTTTTTAACCTACGAAAGTGTTGGGATTTGGAAGGAATTATTTCAAAATGTCATATTTAACCCTTGTCATTTCTGAAATGATCAAGCCAAATCCAAAGTAATACTTATAACTGATTCTAAATTTTTCCACCACATACTAGTCTCACCTTTTCTCGCGCCCCCACCATCTTGAAAATTCCTCTCCACCTTTTCAGCATCATGTTCCACGTCACCTTACTTCCTCCTCTCCTTCCTTCAAAACCATGTCGTTGTCACACCCTATTCCAAAGTGAAACACCCCATCGTCACCATGCGTAATGTCTCACCAGCTTTCACGCCGAAAACCACTACATCATTGCAAGTGAAGACAAAGATGGCAAAGATAAGGTCCTCGAGCGACCAGCATTAGGGGCTTCTGTCTGTGGGCTTCTGGCTACGGTGTGCAACAACAACGTGGCCCATGAAAAAAAGAAGGTGGTAAACACAACAAAGGAAAGGGTGGTCATAAAGGGAAACAATTAAATGATGGTGTATGTTCTAAGGTTTTTAAATCAGTGTTTGAAAACTATTAACCAAAATGACAAAGAACACAAGTGGAGAATATTTGTTGTTTGCATGACTTTGTTATGCCACCAACCTAGTTCTTTTACCAACATTGAAAAAGCAATAAAAAATAATAGGTTTTATTTTATGTTTTAACTGCCTTCAAATGCTATTATTAATTAATATTTTATTTATTAGGATTAAGTGAATAATTAAATATATAATAACTAATTAGATGATTTTATTTTTACTTAGTTAAATATCCTATTAATAGAAATAATTAAATATCACAAAATTATTTATTTTACTTAAATACAAATTTATTTTATTTTTAAAATTAATTATTATTTTTTTCTCTCTTATAAAAAAATTATTTCAATTTACTAAATAGCTAAACTTATTAAAAAAATTATTTCAATTTATTAAATTACAATTTTAAATTTTAAAAATTAATTTTTATTTTTTTCTCTTTATAAACATTTTTACATTTAAATATAACATTAACAATTATAATTTTATATTACTTTAATAACTAAGGACATTTTGGTATTCTTTAATTTCTACCAATTAAACAAAGTTTTTAAATCAGTTACATTAATCAAATCCTACCCTAATTCTCACAAACTTTACCTTCAAATCCACTCTCAATTACCTCTAAATCCACTCAAATAAACAACAAAAAATTTACCCTCAAATTAATCCAATCACTCTCCTCCAAATCATCTCTTCCAACTTCAAGTGAACAAAGCCTAAAGAATTCTTTTTCTTTTTCATATGTTGTCCTTTTAAATGAATTTCAAATTTGTGGGTAGAAAACCTGCTTTCATCCAAATTTGAAGGTAAAAAACAAAGACTTTTTATCAATAATGTATAGATGATAACAATTTAAAACTATTGGGAATCAGGTAGGCTTCGTTTTAACACCAAGAGAGGGGGGGGGGATAAATTGGTGGGTTTTCAAAATCATAGTCTTTTCGCAATCTTTAAAGCGAAGTAGAAAACTTTACAAACTTTCTTGAATCGCAAGTTATAAAAATTCGTTTGCAGCGGAAAAGTAAAGTAGACTACGCAGATAATGGAGTCGAGTGAAAGTAAAAGTATAGGGATAGAGAATTCAAATGCAGGTTTTTATACTGGTTTGGCCTCAATGCCTACATCCAATGTCCTTCCAGTACCAGAAAGCAACTGCACTATAATGGTCAAAGTTTTTACAACAAGGCTTTTATAGAAGACCTCCACGTCAAAAATATAAAACACCTCTCTAACCCTCTAGCCAAAATATAGGCAAACATCACAGCAAGACTTGCAGCAAGATGTCCCCTCTCCTGCAATCTGCAACCCACTTTGAAAAATCCTCAAAGTGTACCTGATGACAAACCCTAAAGCGATGTCTGATCCAAAGAAGTATCAACTACACTAAGACTATGAAAGGGAAGTTGATTAAGAACTTAATCTTTTCTTTCTAAAGTCTTAGCATGATTCTCTTTAACTAAATAAATTTTACTTTATTTGTAGGTAATCAATAAGAAGCAAGGAGAATATGCAAAGCAAGGAGAGTAACCAAGCAAAAAGGAACAAAGGAAGCCAAGAAGAGAGCAAGTAGAACAGTTGGCGCTCATGCGCTACATATCCACCGCTCAAGCGCCAGCGAGACAGCAAACCAAGCTTCATCTTCTTCATCGAGTTGCTGAGCTGGCAGCTGTAGCTTGCACCCCAAGCTTTCCAAGCTGTGTAGCTTCGCCAACACGCCTTTTTTACACCTTTAATAGCTTGCTAGACACTTTTAGAGTCCTCTACTCATCTATAAAAGGGAGACTCATACCATTGTAAATTGAACTTGAGTGATATAGTGAATTGCTGCTGAATTGAATTTTTAGCCACTTCTCTCGAGTTCAATGCATTGTGCCTTCTTAGCACACTTATCCTCTAGCTTCCTTCCCCCTTGGAAGGCCGCTTGAGTTAGAGAATCTACATACACTCCACCAAAACTGCACCAAACCTTTTCACAAACACTTGGCGTGCACCAGTTTCCATCAACCATTCTGGTGCATTTATTATAATTTGTTTCAGTCCAAAATTTTTGTTTCCAAAGCATTCTACAAGTTTTTTTGTTGTTGTTCAACATGTCTAAAGTTGTAGCAACTCATATTAAGTACTCAAACGTAAAATGCATTGCGTAATTGTTTAAAATCCAGTAGCACGTATTGTCCAGAATTTCTAGTGCAAAGCTATCACCGTGCTTGCCTTCCTTGATTGGTTTTAAGTGTTTTCAAGTCTCTAGCTGATATTCTACAGTTAGATCTAGATAGTAGGATTGTCCTAAAGTCTTTGCAACGACTGTTTTCATTTTATTCCATTAAACTCTAAATTCTGGTGCAATTTTGAGTGCAAATTCTGCATAATAAGCAACTACTGCTGTGATTTTGAGACTTTGAGTGTTCTTGTACTATTTGAACGATTGTGCAACTATAATTGACCATTTCAAAGTTGTTGTTGCTGTCCAAATGGTTATTTTACAACTATTGTGCAAAATCACAATTTAAGCCATCAAATTTTGTTTAATTTGGAAGTGAACTAGCCTATTTTTTTGCTGCATATTTCTTGACTGTTTGAAAGCTTGAACACCTTCCAATTCATGATACAAACTTGTTTGAAGTGTTATTTGTCCATTTGAATCACTACCATTAAATTTACCCATTGCAGTTCCAATTTTATTGCCACTTTTCTCAATTTAGTATAGTTTTTTACTCATTTTTCTGCATAATTTGGCAACCAGTTCAGTGAATTCGCGTTTCTGAATCTTCCTATGCATTCTCAATGGTTCTACAATTGTATTTGGTCTATTAAAACTTGTAGTTACTATTCCTTTGGTTAAATTTACACCAGAACTGCAAAATCACTTTCCAACCTTTAAAATTGCTTGCTTTTTGTAAGTGCACCAGTGAAATTCAGGTATAGACCATTTCCTTACTGTTTGACAGTTTGCACACCTTCAAAATATGCATACAAATTTGCTCAAACCATCACATTCAGTGTTCAAGCGTGTCTGTGCAATACAGCCATTCAAACCATCACATTTTCAATACTTTTTCTGGTAAAAGTACAGAATTTTCATATTGTTTGCTTGCTATGATTGTTGCATCACGTTTAATGTAAATTTGGTAACAAATGCTTGGTTCAAGTTCTTAAAATATAAGTAGAAGACTCAAATTAACAGAAGATTGAATTGCAAAATCTGATGCACATTTGAACTAGTGCCAAAAAAAAAAAAAAAAATCAAAATCTGATGCACATTTGACAACACCTCTCTTAGGCAATTCATCAAACACTTTTGCCTATTTCAAGTTTGGTTTCGAATTGGCTATAGTTGCACTTCTTATATGTTTTTTATGTTTTAAATCCACTCTGGAGCATCTCCTAAGTTCATTTCGCGTGCCACCCTTTCTTTCCAGCCTTTAATTGCTTGCTTTACATTGTTTGCAAACTCTGCACACAAACTGTTTGCTGAAATGCCCAAGTGCGGTCTAATTTGGAACAAAATTCTGGTGCAGTGAAGTTACTAATGCTCACGGTTTTGTTGTTGTTTTCTTGGCTGGGTATGATGTCCTAGTGCAAATTCTCAACCTTAGATTACTTCTCCAAAGGGGTAGCATCTTAGGGAGTGGATGAGGTGTTAAGAAGGCTAGAAGCTTGGACTTTAAGAGCATCTAAATACTGTTGTTCCAGCCCTCTTTTACAGCAGCAAATTCAACTCACTTTTGGCCATCACCAAAACTGCAACACCAACCACACTTGGTTGTTCATTTGTAAACATCTTTGCTTGTAATTTTGGCTTGATATCACGGAACATTTGCGTTCAATTTCTTTTACTTTTGCAAATTAAAGTGGCTTGGAAAAATGCTTTTCTAGCAATTCCAAGTACACAATCAAACATTGTAATAGCTTAGTTTCCACATCTTAGTGTGAAAGTGTGTCAAGGGGCTCAAAGTGTTACTTGCATTTTCACGTAGGGTCGTGTTTCTTCTTCCATTCATTTGGCATCCTTTCTTTAAATTTTAGCTTGTTGATATTTTTGTTTTACGTCTCTGTAATATCTAGGAGTGCATTTCATTTAGATAAACCTTCATTTGGTTTCTAGGTGCATTTCATCTTGCATTCAAAAAGCTTTTGAAAGATTTCTATATTGAAACTTGGGTAAGAAACGTCAGGAGAAACTCTAGCTAAGGAAGGACAAGGTTTGTAAACTTGTCCATTGTGACTCACCTCTCCTTCTTGGGAGCTATTCGGTTTCTTCACCTTTAGAATCTTTATAGAAATCTTTCACAAAATTAAAAAAAGTTTTGATGTCTTTTTATGATTCATCTAGGT
>NC_028351.1:26538572-26552319 GCF_000741045.1 Vigna radiata var. radiata | reverse complement strand
AAACTTGGGTGAGAAACGTCAGGAGACACTCTGGCTAAGGAAGGACAAGGTTTCTAAGCTTGTCCATTGTGACTCACCTCTCCTTCCTGGGAGCTTTTCGGTTTCTTCACTTCTAGAATCTTTATAGAAGTCATTCACCACAAACAAACAAATCTTCTTTTCAAAAGTTTTGATTCATACTTGTGCAAGGCTTTCAAATATTTGTGAAAACATTTTCTCTACTTCACAAGCATGAGTCACTCTAGTGTTCAAGATAACATCAATCATGATCAGGAAAACATAGAGTTGAGAGAATAGCTCAATAGAACCAAGGCTGAGTGGAATGAACTGAGGCAAATGGTCGGCAATCTTACTCTCAATCAGAGAGGGCACACACAAGGAGATCACTCTCATAGGCAAAACCATGATCATGATGATCATTCACAACATAGTGATCACCATAATTACCAACCTTATGATCACTATCAACGCCCTCCTAGGCGTCATCATAACCATAGAGACCATTATGTGGAACCTAAATTTGACCTTCCACCCTTCTTTGGCAGAGACAATGTAGAAGAAGGTGGAACAAATTTTTGAATGTTACCATATAGATGATAGGAGGAGAGTGACCTTAGCCACCTTGACCTTCCAAGGTGCAGCCCTCTATTGGTGGACCTCCATCATAAGAGATCAAAAGATGCATGGCGATTACACTATTCAATATTGGAATGAGTTGAAAGCAGCCTTACACAGAAGACATGTCCCACTTACTATGCTAGAGAAGTCATGGACAAGCTCCATCGACTTCAACAAAGAAACATGAGTGTTGAGGAATACCGGCAAAAATTGGAGTTACTCATGTTGAGAGCAAGGATCAAAGAAGAGCAGAGATTCACCATAGCTTGATTTCAGAGTGAATTAAACTATGAGATTAGAGATAAGGTAGAACTTTTACCTTACTTAGATCTCAATGACTTTGTTCAGCTATGTGCAAGAGTGAAAGAGCAACTTAGAAGAAAAGCTTCCACTTAAAGAACTTACCCTACCACATCCGAGTATAGGAAAAATTTTAAGAGGGATGGTAGTCCAGCGAGGTATTCAGAATCTCGTGACAAATAAAAACAAAAAGAGAACGAGAGAGTTAGAGGAAAGAAAAAGTGAAAGAGCAAGAAAGAAATTTATCTCACAAAGAGTCTTAAAAGAAACAAGGGGTAAAGAGACTAGATGTTTTAAGTGTGGAGAGAGAGGTCATTATTCTTCTGAGTGTCCTCACAAAAGGTCTACTTATCTCTTAGACCACCAAGGTGAAAATGAAGATTCTTCTAGCGACTCGAATACTTCCATATCTACGGAAGAAGCCTTACCTTATGAAGGTGAGTTATTGTTGGTAAGAAGACTTCTTGGAAGTTAAACCAAAGAACTAGAACAATCCCAAAGAGAGATCCTATTCAGAACAAGATGCAAAATCTTTGAAAACACGTGTTCATTGATTGTGGATAGTGGTTCTTCTAGCAATTTTTGCAGTTCTAGAGTGGTGACCAAATTGGCCTTACCTACTATTCCTCATCCAAAGCCTTATAAGCTTCAATGGATAATAGAAGATGAAGAAATAGTAGTCAATACACAAGTAACCATACCAATATCCATTAGCAAATATGAAGAACATGTTTTATGTGATGTTTTTCCAATGGATGCCAAGCATGTATTACTTGGTAGGCCATGGCAATATGATCATAGTTTCACTCATGATGGCTATACCAACAAAATAACTTTCATCCACAAAGGAAATATCACATTGATTCCTCTTACACCTGAACAAGTCAAAGAGGATGAGATAAAAATCAAAGAAAAAATGGAAAAAAAAAAGAAAACAAGAAAATAGGTTGGACAAGCAACCTTCTCAAGAAAAGAAAAAGGAGTCAAAGGTATGCATGATGTTAACTCCTTCTTTAGCAGCTTGACTTTTCTTCTTTTCAAAAACATCACTTTGATTCTCCATTTCATCATGGGGAATGTTCCAAACAAAGTGAAAACAAAAACGCCAAGACTTCTTTTACTCACATTTTTGTCACAAGGCCTTCATTTCATATTCTTCTTTTTGCATATCTCTTATTCATCATGCTCAATTTTTCTATTTTTTGTAGATATATCTTTGACCCAGGAGGACAATAAACACCAAAGTTGGCTTCTTCTTTCTCCCGATTTGAGGACAAATCGTTTCTAAAGAGGGAGGGAATGATGACAACCCTTAAAGGCACTTCCCATCCAAAGAAGCATCAATTACACTAAGACTATAAAAGGGAAGTTGATTGAGAACTTAATCTTTTCTTTCTAAAGTCTTAGCATGTTTCTTTGTAACTAAATATATTCTACTATGTTTTTTAGGTCATTAATAAGCTTGGCAAACACTTAAATGAGTAACCAAGCTAGGAAACAACAAAGGAACTTAAAGAGGAAAACATCACTGAGCGGTAGTCACCTTCTTCATGGAAAACATGTTCGTTTGGCACTTGGACAGCTGGAGAACCTTCCTCCGCAAGTCATCACATGTTTCCATCACGTGCACATATAAGACAACTTGCACAACAAGTTTAGAAGCTCTCCTTCACTATAAATAGAGAGCTTCAATCATTTGTAAAGGAACTTGAATTGAAGTAAAGAAATGCTGCCAAATTTCAGCTTTTACTCTCAAGTTCACCTTTGTGCATTGTTATCTTGCACTTCCTCTAGCTCCTTTCCCTTGAGGAGAGCTTTCTGAGTTAGACTTCACTGCTCCGTCATTGCCAAACACCACCAGACCTTTCATCAAACACTTAGCGTGCCTTCATCCATCAACACTGTTACATTCATCCGCTACCATCTCTGCATCTGAGAAGCATCTCCAGGCATGTAGTCAGTTGAGGCTTCCATCAATACCAGGCTCCACGAGTCCAACCCCTGTAGTCACCACGGATGCCAAACAAGTTCTTGATCAACCTATAAGCACCTCAATTGTGCAAATTATGATGAGTAGTACGCACAACACAGTTCTCCTTCAGAAACTCTTCCAAGCAAGATCATAACCATCTTCTTGATGAGTTCTTGGAGCTCTAAAATCCAAAGAATCAATCTGAAACAGAATATGAAAATGTTAGTAATCCAAAAGTTCTTTTTAAATGACCAGGTCTCGTCTATTTATAGATTTCTATAAATCAGACGCCCCTGTAGTCTAATGTGCTACTAATAGAGTCAACTGTATTATAACAGTTAAGACATAATAGTAACAATTCAGTCAAATTAATTAATTCCTTAGTCAATGCAGTTGACCAATATTCAATGTCCAACTAACTTTAAAAAATATAGTCGTTGTAGTTCATGAGGATAAAAGAATTTCAAAACAAGCAACTAATACATTCGAATGCATGGTGCACACGGTCGACTTCGACACTATAGTTCACTTTGAAATTCTTTTAAATGTAAAATTTCACATAACACTGTTTTTGAAAGTTTGTGCATAGTCACGAGCTTAATTCGACTTCCCCCATGATGAAGTCGACTTACAGCTTGCAGATATGCAACACAATGTAAGTTCATAAAAGTGCATGTGGTTTTCATCTTTCAAATCATGTGAAATGCAACTAGATATAATGTAACATACATAAGCTCAACAAATGTGCATTCACATATCATAAAACATGTTATCAATCAATAAACAAAAGAACATGTAACACAACAACAATACATGTGTTATTAAAAATGTGTTGTCATCATAAAAAACAAGAGTGATATAGATATTGTGTTGTCAAAAATATCAACAAAACATCGTTATTTGTGCTGTAATTTTGATACTAAAAATACCCTTTTTCATTTAGAAACTTGCTTGGAGTCATGCTTTTTCACTAAGTTGTGTGAATAAGAGAGTTGATGTTGATTTCAATGGATTTTTGACTAATTCCCTTTGTTTTAAAATAGATTGAGGTAATATTGGAAGAATAGATGAAAAGCCAATAAGAAGGAGCTTAGAAGGGCGTAAAAAGGCAGTTAAAGGAGGGAAAACATGAAGCCCGAGCGACCACAGCCGAAGCTTGGGTAATCAAAATCGTTGTCCACCGCCCGGGTGATAACGGTTGAAAAACAGTTATTCTCATATGTCATTTTAGACCAAATTACACCCTTTAAGACTTAGAATGAGCTTAGAATCAAGTAACACCCAATAAATGAGTTAGTTGAGAGTCAAAAGCTATTTTTAGCGATATTATGCTTGTTTCGCATTGTTTTGTAGCGATTTTGATGAAAGTGAAGATTAAGGTTGAAGATGAAGGTCTTAGACTCAAGACAAAGGAAGAAAACTGAAGAAAAGAAGAGTCTCGGAACCGCCTAGCGGCAAAATTCACCGCTGGGCAGTCCAATGCGAGGATATGGCACCAGGCATGGACACTAGGCGAATTTGCGATTAGAGGCAAATTGTCGGGCGGTGGACCCTTGGCGCCAGGCGGTGGCGCGATTATGGGCAAACCGCCGGGCGGTATAAGTGTGACGTCGGACGGTTGTCTGCTGGGCTTGGGCCTGTTTTCTGTGACGCTCCTAAGCTATAAATAACCCTGTTACGATTTCATTCTTATTCTTTTGACAGAAGAGGACGGTCATACCTAGTCTTCACTCCTTGGAGATGATCTCTTGGATGCTTAGGCTCCTTTTCATCCTATCTAGGGTTTGCTCTTCCATTCTTCCATTATTTTAATCTAGGTTCACCATGACAATGGTGAACTAAACCCTTTTGTTGTTGGGGGAAACAATGTAATCTTTTGAAACTCTCTTTTATTGAAACTCTTGTTTATTTATATGATTGTCATATGCTTTGATTATCAATTGTTGGGTTCTCATCTGCGCTTAAATCTTTTATCGTTTAACTCATTCGATAACTGTTGTTTGTCTCTATTGATACGGGAACATACAATACTGTCATGAACTGGTGATAAATTCCTTAATTAATGAAATACTACCTAGGGATAGGGAGGTAGGACGATCAATTGTTTTTGCTTCTTTTCAGTAATGCGTTGGTAGGTTCTAGGGGAGGCTAGGGATAGCAAGTCGGTAATTAGTAATAGGCTCTTTTCGCGAGGGATCGGGTTAAAAATAGGCCAAGAAAGTTTTCATAACAATTAGATAATCAAGCACATTAAATAAGAGGAGTAGATAAGAGGGAGCGGATAAGATGAAATTGTCAACCCCCAACAACTCCATTTAGCCATAGCCTTTTTCTTATCAACTGAATCAAACGCATTGCATGTTTATTTTGTGTTTTTGCATCCACAACAATTAATTTTTCTCTACAAGTCTTACGATCTCAATTCACACGAACGATAAGGCCTTTCGAGTCTCTTGGGAAGAACGATATCGGGCATTACCGATTATATTACTTGAACGATTTGGTACACTTGCCAGTGAGTCAACACCGGGCGGCGAGGCCTCAAAGCCTGGGCGTCCATTTTCAACGGCTGGACCTTACATGAGCCATTCTGACTGCCTGGGCGTCCTCCTTGACCGCCTGGGCATCAACTTTTGCGGGTCGAGCCTTGTTTCTGCTCTGTTTTGATTCCTTTGGACTGGGCCCTGTTTTGGACTTGGCTCTAGGTTTTATACCCCTGGCAGAGAAGAGCATAACAATACACTATTTTCCCAATTGTTAGGCTTCCACTCTTATTCTTTCTTCCATTATTCATAGAGTTCCCATGTCTATCAAGAACTAATTTCTATTTGTTGTTGGGGAATGATGTAACCTTGTAAACTCTCATGTATTTGAATTGATTATTAAATTCCATATGCTTTTCCATTAATTGTTAGAGTAATTAATCTATTTCTATGCTTGCTTTTGTTTAACTCATTCATTAGCTTGATTTATGAATTGCATGAGTGCCGAGAGGTTCCTTACAATTCAGGTTCTTGTTGAATTCCTCCTAAGGGTTATATTTCTCAAGGATGAGGGTATGAGTCTTGGTCGTCTTAATCTCTTGTTCTTCACATCTTATTACTAGGAATGTTAGGAATTGTATGAATTGGTAATTTGGGACAAGCTTTTCACCGAGGGATCGAGATAGGTAATTTAGTGAGAGACGTTGGCATTAATGCATAAAGAAGAGTTCTTATACACATGAGAGGGAACTTGGTGAAATCTAACTCCAACGAACTTATCCATCTCATATAAATCAACCTCCATTGATCTCTGTGCTCCTTTGCCACTAATCAATTTTATTTATTTTATTTTATTATTTTTGCCCAAACCCAATGATCTATTTTTATTTTTAAGTCTTAATTAATCTTGTTATCACACAACTATTCAACGCCAAGAGTCCTCTGGGATGCGATACTTGGTCTTGCCATTTTATATTACTTGTGCGACTCGATACACTTTGGTGAAAGGATACAAACTCAAAGGTAAAGATTGATGATCATTAGCCTACAAACTCAAAGGTAAAGTGATTTATTTAGTGAAAGTGTTATGGGATATTCAATCCAGTGATCCTACATGAGGGTTGATGGAAAATATGAAATATACATACTCTTATTTCTTTTTTGGTATGTTAAATTTTCAAGGACACAAATTTTGTTGTTGTGAATAATTATAAGGCTTTTTAGTACCCACACCCCACCAAGGTAAGAATAATGATTAAAATTTGAATAATGGAATGATTGTGGCAGAATACACTCCCGCGACATCTTATTTCTTCCTCACGTTAAACAACCTCAGCACATATATCCCTCTCTTAATTTCATTTCATCCTCACACAACTATAATTCACTCTAATTCCTTCACTCAGTTTCACTTGGATACACCTCTATTTCAAATTCTAATTGTACCACACTTTAGCCCAGGAGCGGGGAATACTTTTGTACCGATTGAAATTTTAAACAAAAGGTATCTAGTCGAGCTTAATTTATTGAGTTGTGGAAATTTAACTTTTGGAAAGCTATTTTAAAGTAAGGGAAGTCAATCTAATTGTAATAATTTTCTAATTTTAAGTTGATAAGTTGGTTTTGATTATGAAATTTGAAATTGTCAAGATAATTGTTGATGGGTTAATCTCTTCCATTTTAGCCTGTGCTTGTGAAACTAGTTAAATTATGTTAGAATAATCCAATTTTCTCTACCTAAGGTCCATTTTAAACTAAATGTATTTGCACTAAAAAGGAGCTAGATTGACCTATATTGGTAGATTGGGTGACCTAAATATTTTGATTTAGAGTTGTTCACTTATACAATGTTACGTGGCACATTTAATTTGTTTGGGCTACACTTTCCTAGCATCATATGTAATACCCCAATTTAGGATGTCACAAGTACAATATCAAACATTCTTATTAGCGAAAATTTAAAAATTGAATAACATCTCAAAAATTGACATAATAATAATCTTTATTTATTTAACAATAATTAAATAAAAATATAAACAAAAGTCTGAAACTTCCTAGTAATAAACTAAAGTTGTCACATAATATTCAAACAAAAACCGTTTAAAATAACTATAAAACTCCCTAACTACTCTCTAAAGCTCGCTACTTGAATCATTAATTGGAACATTTATAACATCACCTATTCTCGTATAACAAAACAAGTTATCTGATCATCACATAAACATAAATAAGCAAGGGTGAGCTAACAGAATAAACATCAAAAAATGAATATAACATATTAAACTCAATCATTGATAACGATCTCAAAACTGTTATTTTCATACTTAAATTTGATATCAAAACACACCTTTTATGGCTTAGAATGAGCTTAAAATAAAGTAAAACACTTAGTTGAGTCATGAGAGAGTCAAAAGTTGGTTTTAGAGATATTATGCTTGTTTTTAGATTGTTTTGCAGGGTTTTGATGAGAATGGAAGAAGGAAGTAAATCAAGGTGGACTTAGACTCATGAAAGATGAAGAAAAAGATGAAAAGAAGAGTTAAAGGGATCACTGAGCGACAAAATGGACCACTGAGCGTTAATGAAGGTTGAAAAACAGTTATTTTCATGTCATTTTAGACCAAATTACGCCCTTTACTACTTAGAATGAGCTTAGAATCAAGCAAAGCTCAATAAGTTAGTCTGTAGAGAGTCAAAAGCTGTTTTTAACGGTATTATGCTTGTTTTGCAGCATTTTTGGAGAAAGTGAAGAATGGAGTTGGAGATAAAGGTCGTAGACTCAAGAAAAGAGAAGAAAATTGAAGAATTGAAGAGTCGACGCATCGCCCGGCGACAAATTCCACCGTCGGGCAGTCCAGGGCGAGGAGTAGGCACCTGGCGTTGGCATTGGGCGGATTTGCGATTTGAGGGAAACCGCTGGGCGGTAGACCCCTACCGCCAGGCGGTAGTGCGATTTATGGGAAACCGTCGGGCGCCACACTTGTTGCGCCGAGCGGTTGTCTCCTGGGCTTGGACCTGTTTCTGTATTTTTTATGATCTGTTTGGGCTTGAGCTTGTTTTATGTTATTTTAATGCCCTATTTAAAGGCCAGAACGTCTTAGGGTTTGCATCTTTTGATGGCTTAGGCACAAAAACACACTTTTCACCCCTTTGGGGCTAGATTTGGAGATGGTGACAACTCTCCTTTTCTCCTTTTTAGGGTTTCTATCTCTTTCATTCCATTCTTCACCTAGTTTCTCCATGACGATGGGGAACTAATCTTATTTGTTGCTGGGGAAAGATGTAACCTCTAAACTCTCTTGTATTTGAATCAATTCTTTTTATTTATATATGCTTACTTCATTAATTGTTAGATTTTTCCTCTTTGCTTAATGCATACATCGTTTAACTCATTCGGTGGTATGATCCTTGATTTTGTCGATATGGGGACGTACGGGGAAATCTAGAACTGGGGAAATTCTCCCAAAGGTAGTATTACCTATACATAGGAATATGTGGTAATATGAGGATTGGTTGCATACACACTCCAGTGCTTCAGAATTAATTATTAGGGATGCTAGGAATCGTATGAACTCGTAGTTAAGGATATGTTTTCTTACCGGTCATAGCGGTGTTAATTGTTTTAGAGAGTGGCATTAACATTAATGAAGAAGGGAAATTCTTATATGTATGAGAGTGATTAGGTGAAATCTAACCCCAACAACATATTCATCTCATATTCTAATCTTCATCCATCCATCCAATTTTGTGTTTAACCTCAAATGATCAAATTGCATTCATGTTTATTTTTCCGTACATTATGTTTAAAAATCCCAAAATATTGCTTTTATAGTCTTGATTGGTTAAGCAAAAGCACAACAGTTTAGTGTCGTGAGTCTCTTGGGAAAATGATACTTGGACTTACCATTTATTATTANTTGATACGATTTGGTATGCTTACGAGTCCGTTAACAAGTTTTTGGCGCCGTTGCCGGGGACTCATGGTAGAACTATTTTATGTGTGCGATTCTTGATCGACTAGACTTTCTTTTTATTTTACTTGTCTTATTTGATTTGATTTGATTTTATCTTATTTTGTTTTATTTGATTTGATTTGATTTGATTTATATATTTTATTTTATTTTATTTTATTTTGTTTTTTCTTTTTATCCTTCTGTTTTTATTTATTTAAAAAAAAGAAGAAAATAATATTAAATAATATTCTTCATTCTAACATGGATACATTACGCACTCTACTTTCTTGTCTCAAACAAATTTCCTCCACCAGATCCATCTGAAAGCATGAGTTGTCATCTTTGGGATGTGACATAGCTTGGAAAACATCAAAGTTCACCTCTTCATCTTGCACCTGAACCTTAAGCTTTCTTTTTTCCACATCAATAACAATTCTGGCGGTTTTCATGAAAGGTCGCCCTAGAATTAGAGGTGCGTCTCCATTTTCTTTCATTTCCATAACAACAAAATCCACTGGGAACAAGAATTTATCGACTTTGAAAATCACATCTTCAGCAATTCCAACAGGATATTTGAGTGATCTGTCCGCTAATTGAAGGACCACTCTTGTTTGTTTGAGCTCTACCCCTTTTAACTTTTTGAACATGGTTAGAGGCATCAAATTGATACTGGCTCCAAGATCAATCAAAGCTTTCCCAATATCAAGTTCTCCAATAGCACAAGGAATAGTGAAACTTCCTGGATCAGTTGATTTAGGAGGTAATGACCGTTGAATGATAGCACTGCAATTTCCTTCTACCTCAATTGTTTCTTGCTTAGCATATTTTCTCTACTTCGTAATAATTTCTTTCAAGAACTTTGAAGAAGATGGTATCTGCTGGATGGCTTCGGAGAAAGGAATGGTTATTTCCAATTTCTTGAAAATTTCCATGAAACGATCAAGTTGTCTTTGTTTCTCTTTTCTGAAATACATTTTTGGGTAAGGTAGAGGTTTTTCATACTCCTTCTCTTTGAACTTCTCAGCTTCTTCTTTCTTTTTCTCGTTCGACAAAATTTTTTCTTCCTCTCCTTCCTTTTGATTATTTTCCTCTTTTATACTTCCTTTATCCTCAATCTCTCTTTCTTTTAAAATTTTTCCACTTCTAGTAACAATTTCGCAAACCTCTTCCTCCCCACCATTTATCACGCAATCATTAGTACAAACACTTTTCTTCATAATTCTCTGGAAGGTTTCTTCTGATTTTGTACTTCTCTGAATAGGTTTGAAATGGAACATTATTGGAGCCTGTAAAGTTTCTATGCATATCTGTGATAAATCAGCCAGTCTCATTGTCACTTCCTCCAACTGTTGTGTAATCACGTTATTTTGGATCATTGAAAGCTCCTGGATAGCATCAACCTGCGTATCATGTGCTTCTTTGGTTTTAGCCATAAGCTCTATCAAATTATAGGCTTCATCTTCAGTCTTCCTATTAATACTTCCTCCAGCTGAAGCGTCTATCCCAGGAAGGCAAGCACATACGAAGTCTTATCAAGTCCATGAGTTGGGGTTTTTCTTAAGAAGCCCTTAAATCTATTCCACGCCCTTCCAAAAGTTTCTTCTCTTCCCTGTTTGAATGAAGAAATCTCCAGCCTCCCTTGATTGATCCTTGCAAGCGGGAAGTATTTAGAAATAAATTGATTTCCCACGGCTTCCCAGGTTCTGAAGGCTCCTTCAGGGAACGAATGCAACCAGTCCTTTGCATTTCCTCCCAAAGAGAAAGGAAACAAACTAAGCTTCACGCTGTCATCCGACACCTCAATTATCCTTACTGTGTTACAAAATTCACCAAAGACTATCAAATGCTTGTAAGGATTTTCATTTGACAACCCATGGAACTGGTTGTTCTGGACTAACTGGATGAGTGTCGGACTTATCACCATACTGGCTGTATTGTCTGTTGGCACTGAAATTCTGTTAAAATTCAAGGGCCAATTGTGTTAGCTGTGTCCCCTAGAGTGCGTCTGGGAGGAGGTTTATTGGCCATCTCCTCAAGATTTGGTTCAAAAGTCTCGGGTGGAGTAACTTCTGGAGAAAGAGATCTTTCACACAAAGGGCGTCTCTTCCTCCACTCGTATGGTAGACCTTCAAGCAGAGGTTGTTGGTTTTTCCTGCTTCTAGTGTGTATTGTCTCTTGCATGTACAAGGAACACACCCTAAAAGCACTTTTATAGAAAATAAAACAAAATGCAATAAAAGAAAAATAAAAACAAAAATAATTACAATCAAGTCAACGGCGCCAAAAACTTGTACTCATGAAAACTAACAATTCATACCAAGCAAGTGTTTCACTCAATCACTCAAGTGTTTAAGTGTTGACAAATTGGAAAGTGTACCAAATCATACAAGTAATAAAAATGGTAAGACCAAGTATCATTTTCCGAAGAGACTCGTATGGCTTCCTCATTCAAGTGAATTAAAATAGTAAGACTTGAGAAATTTAAAATTTATAAATTGGGTTTGAGAGGCAAAATATTAACATGCAAAATAAATGTTGATTCAATTGACAAGTGAAAACAATGGATGGATGAATGTTGTTGGGTACTAACAATTTCATCTATTCCATTCTCTCTTACATACTACCCTTGATTATTAGATTGATTCAATTGTTATGCGATTTTCTTAGCCTCCCTTTAACCCAATCCCTCGGCGAAAAGGGCCTAATATCAATTACTGGCTTGCTATCCCTAGCCTCCCCTAATAATTAATACCGCATTAAAAACAGAAGTTAGCGCAATTGATCGTCCTACCCTTATCCCTAGGTGGTATTGCAGAATCAAGAGATTANTCACCAGTTCATGTCATTACCGCACGTCCCCATGTCAATAACGACAAACAACAATATATCGAATGAGTTAAACAATAAAAGCCTTAAGCACAGATGATAACCCAACAATAATCAATCAAAACATATGGAGACCATATAAATAATCAATAGTTTCAATAAGAGAGAGTATCAAAAGATTACATTGAATTCCCCAACAACAATAGGATTTAGTTCACCATAGACGTGGTGAAACTAGATGAAAAATGGAAGGAGAATGGAAGAGCAAACCCTAGAAAAGATGAAAAGGACCCTAAGCATCCAAGAGATCCTCTCGAGAGACCAAAATTAGGTCTGGTCGTCTTCCCCTGTCAAAAGAATGACTCTGAATTCGTAGTAGGGGTATTTATAGGTGAGGAGCGCGTCAAAATCAGGACCAAGTCCAACATGCTACCGTCGGGCGGTTTGAGTGTGCTGCCGGGCGGTTTGCCACCACCTGCCGCCACCGCCCGGCGGCAATCGTCACCGCCCGACGGTTTTCCTTAGTGTCAAATGCCCTGTCTACTCCTCTTCCTGGACCGCCCGGTGGTTTAAGTGTGCCGCTGAGCGGTACGTCGACTCTTCAAAACTTCATTTTTCTGCTCTTTTCTTTAGTCAATGACCTGTATCTTCACTCAATTCTTACTTTTCTCAAATTAGCTACAAAACAATGCAAAATAAGCATAAAATCGCTAAAAACAACNTTTGACTCTCTCCAAACTCATTTATTGAGTTTCGCTTGATTCTAAGCTCATTCTGAGTATTAAAGGGTGTAATTTGGTCCAAATTGACATATGAAAATAACTGTTTTTCAACCTTCATCATTAAGGTGACACTCTAACTCTCTATTGTTCACAAGTCACATGAAGCAAAATTGTCATTCATCTCAAACAATCAAAATCCTCACATGGAAATGCCATCAAAAGGGCTTTTCCAAGGCTTGTAATGAGGCTGGGCTTAATAAGAAAAATTGGTTTTTCTGTAATGCAAAGTCCTTGAGTTAAGAAAGCTATCACAGTATTCAAAAATTAAGCACATCTCTCTACCTCACCAATCTCACTTATTCCCAACTTCTTCCCTTTTCTTTTAATATTGACATTGAGCTTATCTTCATGCTTATCTTCTTTTCTTTTGTTTTTCTCATGCATTTTTCTTTCTCAACATTTGAGCTCAATGCTTTTCAATTGCCTTTCAATTTCCCCTATGCAACCCCAAACTTGAACCTTTTTAACACAAACATTTAAGCTCAACCCAACTCAAGGGAAAGAATTTCAAGACAAGGGTTCACATCCTGTTTAAGGCTAAGGTTCAGAAAGGGTATATTATTGATGAGTGCATATTCATGTCTACATTTATGATTTAAAATTAAAATTTTTGATAGAATATTTGTGCTTAAAAGATTGATTTGTAGAGGATTTGTAATTATTGGATTTAGTGTGTTTGGAAATAAAAAGGGCTTAAAAAGTGATTTTAATTGCATAAATTATTCTTGGATGTTCTAATATTTATTTGTGCAGCTGAAGTTAGAGTTTTATTGGTCCAAATTGCAATTTAAAGCCCAAAATCAGATTTTATTT
>NC_028351.1:26536890-26538347 GCF_000741045.1 Vigna radiata var. radiata | reverse complement strand
CTAAAGCCCAACAGAAACCATTTTCGCCTACACCCCCTAATTCACTATACACACACCTCCTACCATTCCTAAGTTAGACTTCAACAGATTACGCCATGTGGCATTCACCCACTAATAGATCCAACCATCCAGATGATGCCATGTCATTAATCCTCTGCACACCAGATAGACCAACCAGCACATGCCACCTCAGTCCATTTGCCACGTCATCACCACTTTCTCCAGAAACCCTAATTCCCAGTTCAGAAACCCTAATCCTCTTCCCTAGCCGCCGTCGTCAATGTCGCAAGACGCCGCGACGACCAATCATCGAAACAGTCCTTCCCCGTCATCCTCGTCGCCGGCAGACATCATCCCAATTCTCACCGGCCACCTTGAACGCCACAGATCCTCCATCAACGCCGGTGGCCACCAAATCCCAAAGCCGCCAACGCACAACACCATCTTCATCTTCGCACCTTGCCTACTCCATGGCAGCCACACTTCTCGCCGTCACCATGCACCATTTTTTTCGCAACCACGACGGCCACCTCCTGCACAACTCAACAAACTCAGAGTCGCGATTTCTTCTCTAGCAAAGCCACTAGCAAGCCGTCGTGCAACCATGGCAGCACCTCCATCCTTTGCGAGAGGCAACCTCCTTCGTCTTCACCACCTGCACTCAGAAAATCCAACCTAAGAACCCCAAAATTCCCAGTGTCGTCATCGATCGCGTTTCCTCCATACCCAGAACTCCATGGATGTCGAACACACACCTGCAAAAACCCAATCGTGCCATCATCCTCTCCGCAAACCTGCAAAACCAGAGAAATCGCCAAGTTACATCTCAGTCGCGCACAAAGTTCATCACCATCCTTGCGCGAGCTTCATATTCCTCGCCAGAATCGCAAATCGTCACCCAAACCTGCAGAAGAAAAACGCAGAAAACCATCAAACAGCGTGGCGGCGAAGGAGCAAAGGGGAAACCCTTTTCCCAATCTGAAACCCTAATTGGGAAAGGGGTGGACACGTGGCAGTCCTTGATTGGTGCATCAAAGCTGGTCAATCCTAGTCAAAGTCTAGTCAACAGGGGTTTCTGGTGCAATTTTAGAGAATTCTGAAGGGGCTAAAATGCAAATAGAGGAAATATTAGGGTATTTGTGCAATTATGGAAAGTCAGAAAAGCTAAAAGATAAAATCAGTTGTTGAACTAATTTAATTTGGGAATATTAACAGAAAATATCTTCCAAATAATATTATAATTATCTAATTCTTTTAGTTATTTGGAAGATATAAGATAAAAGATTCTATCAAATGAATATTCAGAGTACAAGCCCAATCAAGCCTTTATAAAGAGACCCAGGGGAGACACAAAGGACACCATTCATTCATCCATTCATCTACCACTGCTTTCACTCTTCTTTCATTATGTGTTTCTAAGCTCCTAGGGCTATTCTGCTGTAATTTCATTATGGATT
>NC_028351.1:26528036-26529973 GCF_000741045.1 Vigna radiata var. radiata | reverse complement strand
GTTTTCTATTCCTTGTGTTATTGGAAATTCAAAGTTTGACAATGCCATGCTAGATTTAGGGGCTTCCATTAATGTAATGCCTTTATCAGTGTTTACTTCTCTATCTTTGGGACCTCTTAAGACTACTGGTGTGGTCATTCAACTGGCCAACCATAGCACAGTTAACCCTGCAGGTGTGCTTGAGGATGTGCTTGTCCAACTAGACAAGTTAATTTTTCCTGCAGATTTTTATATCTTGGACATGAAGGATGAAGAAGGAATCAGTCCAACAACTATTATCTTGGGAAGACCCTTCATGATGACAGCACGAACCAAGATAGATGTGCATGCAGGATCATTTACAATGGAGATAGGAGACAAGAAATTGCGCTTCAATGTGTTGGAATCTGGGAAGCATCCGATTAAAGATCATTCTTTGTTTTGTATTGACTTATCAAGTGATGCTAAACCAATGAGACAACCTCAAGGAAGACTGAATTCTCAACTGATGGGGGTTGTAAAGAAAAGGGACACCAAGCTGCTACAAACAGGTATTATAGACCATAATTCTGACAGCATTTGGGCGGATCCTATGCATGTGGTTCTGAAGAAAGGTGGAATCACAATGGTCAAGGACGAGAAGGACAAGTTGACTCCTACTCAAGACAGAAGTGGAGCACATGATTTAGTAGTTGACCATCTTAGTAGGATTGAAAAAGGAAAAGATAACATTCCAATCCAGGATGACTTTTCCGATAAAGTCCTACTAGCATTCCTTCCACCATGAAGGAGGTAAGTTCCCTCATACTTTTTCTGTGCATTCTATATATAAGGCATACATTGAACAATATGCATAGTTTAAGTGTGGGGGTGTGGGGAAACAATTTGATTTGTTCCCTATTTCGTTTCGTTTCTTCTTTTCTGTTCTTTAATAAATATTTTCAATGGATTTGAAAGTCTGATTCAGTAACTGGATGATCATATATAAAAAAAAAAAGAGTCATGTTGATATGAATGTATTACTTTTATGATTTGCTGATTGAGTTGAATTGAGAATTTCCTGAGTAAATCTTTTGTGAAAGAAATTTGAACCATGTGTGTTTTGAGCCTAATGATAAGGATGGACCATCATGTGCCATACCTATTTTTCTTGAGTGATTTGCCCATGTTTTGATGATACTCTAATATCTAGCTTGATTCTGTGTTGTGCAACTCAGGTGAATATGCATGATTTGATATGATTGAGGCATTTATTGTTTTAGCTACTTGGCCAAATAAACTTACCTTAACATTAATCCATTGGAAACCCCTTTGAGCCTTAAGACTATTTTTCTTGTTTCCAGTAATTGCCAAATAAAAAAAAAGTGAAGGAAAATCATATGTTCCAAACCTGAGGAAAGAAGAAGGAGTAATGGATTGTGTTATAAGTAAGTGATGAATAAGTGTGTAGGTGAGTGTCTCACCACAAAATATATAAAAAAAAGGGGGAAGGAAAAAGGAAGATGAAAAGTTGAAGTTTTGAAAAAAAAAGTGATGAAAAAAAAAAGATAAAAAAAAGATAAAAAAATCTTCCTAAAAAGAGCAAGAAATAAGGTTGTTTTTGAAATAAAGTGTCATTACTCTTTCTATATCAATTTTAAAAAAAACCCCATCAATTTCAAAAAAAATAAAAAATAAAAAATAAAAAAATTTCCTACCTTTGTCTTGGCCTCAATATAACCTTTAAAAAGTCCTCACGATCAAGAATTGCATGTTTTCTGAAGTACGTGAATGTTAGAGTCTCGCTAAATACCAAGGGTGTTTATTTACATGGGTATTTTGAGTGTAAACACAAGCCAAAAACACTTGAGAGAGTTGGAGAGAAATAGATACACTTTGACTTGAGTGTTATCTTTCATATTTGATTTTCTTGGGAATTCAAAAAGGTTTACTCATGTGTGAAGAATAAAGTGATTTCA
>NC_028351.1:26521461-26527516 GCF_000741045.1 Vigna radiata var. radiata | reverse complement strand
TTTTAATCATTACTCATAAGCATTGCATAGCATTCATAAGAGTCAGATATTCGAAAGCAATTCCGTGTTCGTTGGGAGACGACTTAGGGTTACTTTAGCCCTATCTACTTTCTTGAATACTACTAGGCAATACTGAAGTTGCCTTGAAAAGTAGTATTAATTTGATAGCTTCAACGACATCTTCTCAATTATTTTAAGCACTGTGGGTGAAAATTTGGCTAGAGAAGGGTTTACAAAAATGGCCTTGATCATATGACATTCACATGCAATTCAATCAATCATGAAGATTAAGGCAATATCATTCATGCTTTCCAGTGAAGAATACTTACGACAATGAAAACTCTGGAGCTCAATACCTCACACAACATGCTTTCTCACACAAGATTCATTCATACACCCTGCTTAGAATCAAAACCACAATCATAATTCATCACACATCTATTTCACTGAATATCAACATGCCTTGCAACTCAATTCTCATCCACATCAAATGCTCATCAAATAGGCTCATCATGCAAATCATTCAGTCAAACATCTTTAGAAAAAGTATTCCAGTCAAGCATACACACGAAAAATAAAATTCAACCTATTCTAAGAATTTAAATGCAAAGATAAGAGAGAGAAAACTAGGTTGCCTCCTAGTAGCACTTGTTTAACGTCACGAGTTTGACCCAAACCTGTTTAGCACTTGTCAGTAAGTGCAATTCCTTCCAACACCCATCAGTAGGTGTACCTCCCTGTATCCTTCAGTAGATACCTAAATCTTCTAGCATCCCTCAGTAGATGCTATCCCAGTAGCATTCATCAGTAAATGCTAATCTTTCTAATCTTCATTGGCATCCATCAGTAAATGCCATATCACCTAACATCCATCAGTAGATGTTGTAGAAGCATCCATTAGTAGATGCTATCATCACTGCCATCAGAAGCAGCACATAACCCTAATAAAATAAAATAAAATAAAATCTAATAAAATAAAATAAAAGAAAAGAAAAAGATTCAGAAACGAGGTTAGAAACTGGGTTACCTCCCAGGTAGTGCTTCTTTAACGTCATTAGCTTAACCTGGTAACGCCCAAACACCCCTCAATAGATGTTGATTTTTAACGTTGGCGTTCTTCCTTCCTTCATGACACCCATAATTTTCTTGTCACCAACTTTAAGGATCCTCAATCTCAAGAGCTCTGCTTGCTTTAATGGTCTTGACAACCCATAACCTAATTTTGAATTTCATTGATGTGCCAGGTTAGGGTTCGTCACTTTTCACATCATGGTGTTGGTGAATCAATTCTCCTTCTTTATTTACCTCTTGATGGACTTGTACTCCTAGTACCAAAAATTTTATCCTGCATACACTAAAGAACACTGCACTAGAGCACAAAATTAGCCCAAAAAAAGTAAAAGATAATTTTTATTTTTATTTTCTTTTTTAAAAAAAAAGATAAAGGGAAAAAATAAAAAAAATAAAAAAATAAAAATAAAAATAAAAAAATAAAAAAATAAAATAAAAAGATAAAAAGAAAAATAAATAGTAAGATAGAAAGGTAGAAAGATGGAAAGATAAGGAGAAGGATGAGGGAAAGAATGTGAAGAAGAATAAGGAGAAGAATATGGAAAAATATTATTTAATATTATTTTCTTCTTTTTTTTAAATAAATAAAAATAGAAGGATAAAAAGAAAAAACAAAATAAAATAAAATAAAATAAAATATATAAATCAAATAAAATCAAATCAAATAAAACAAAATAAGATAAAATCAAATCAAATGAGACAAGAAAGTAGAGTGCGTAATGTATCCATGTTAGAAAGAACTCTAACTAATGAATGTGAGGATCTGAACGAGGAAGAGAATAAATCCCATCAGAAATGTATACGGGAATTGGAAGCAGCAAAAGATGTTTCACTAGAAAAAGCACACTTCGAACAGATGGATCGTACAGAAAAAGCTTCGGNATAAAATAAAATATATAAATCAAATAAAATCAAATCAAATAAAACAAAATAAGATAAAATCAAATCAAATGAGACAAGAAAGTAGAGTGCGTAATGTATCCATGTTAGAAAGAACTCTAACTAATGAATGTGAGGATCTGAACGAGGAAGAGAATAAATCCCATCAGAAATGTATACGGGAATTGGAAGCAGCAAAAGATGTTTCACTAGAAAAAGCACACTTCGAACAGATGGATCGTACAGAAAAAGCTTCGGACAGTAAGATTGAACTGAAGGAATTGTCGTCTCACCTGAAGTATGTGTTCTTGGAGGATAACGAAAAAGAACCAGTCATTATTAGTGTTTCATTATCTCAAGAGGAAGAAAGAAAATTGGTGGGAATTCTCAAAAAGAACCAAGGAGCTATCGGTTGGTCAATTACGGATCTCAAGGGTATAAGTCTGACTTACTGTATGCATAGAGTTTTAATGGAAGATGATTATAAGCCTGTTTCTCAACCGCAAAGGAGACTTAATCCTGTCATGAAAGAAGTTGTGAGAAAGGAGGTATTGAAGCTGTTAGAAGCAGGAATTATTTATCCAATCTCTGATAGCAAATGGGTAAGCTCAGTTTAAGTAGTTCCAAAGAAAGGAGGAATGACTGTCATTCACATTGAAAAAAACGAGCTTATTCCAACAAGGACAATCACAGGGTGGCGGATGTGCATTGACTATAGAAGATTAAATACTGTCACTAGGTTAGATCATTTTCCTTTACCTTTCATGGATCAGATGTTGGAAAGGCTAGCAGGGCAAGCTTATTATTGCTTTCTTGATGGATATTCAGGATATAACCAAATAGTGGTAGACCCTGAAGATCAAGAGAAAACAGCGTTTACTTGTCCCTTTGGTGTTTTTGCCTACCGAAAAATGTCGTTTGGATTATGTAATGCCCCTGCGACTTTTCAGAGGTGCATGCAAGCAATCTTTGCTGAGTTTATGGAAAGAAGTATTGAAGTCTTTACGGATGATTTTTCAGTTTTTGGAGATATTTTTCATAGATGTTTGTCCAATTTAGATGTTGTCCTCAATCGATGTGTTCAAACAAATCTTGTTTTGAACTGGGAAAAATGCCATTTCATGGTGACATAAGGTATCGTGCTGGGCCACAAAATTTCAGCCAGGGGGATTGAAGTTGATAAAGCAAAAGTTGAGGTAATTGAAAAACTTCCACCAACGACGAATGTTAAAGGAGTCTGAAGCTTCCTTTGCCATGCAGGATTTTACCGACGGTTTATCAAGGATTTCTCAAAGGTTGCAAAGCCTTTGAGCAATTTGCTTGCTCAAGAGACACCATTTGTGATGAGGTCGGAATGTGTGCAAGCTTTTGATAGTCTCAAGCAAAGATTGATTTCTGCTCTCGTGATTGTGGCGCCTGATTGGAATAAAGAGTTTGAACTTATGTGCGATGCTAGTGATTATGCTATAGGGGTTGTCCTGGGACAGAGAAGAGGAAAAGTGTTTCATGCTATTTATTATGCTAGCAAAGTGTTGAATGAGGCTCAATTGAATTATGCCACCACAGAAAAGGAATTCTTGGCTATAGTATACTCATTGGAGAAGTTTAGACCATATCTTGTTGGATCCAAGGTAATCATTTACACGGATCACGCAGCTATAAAGTATTTACTGAAGAAACCTGATTCAAAGCCAAGATTGATTAGATGGGTACTTTTGCTACAAGAATTTAATGTTGAGATTCATGATAAAAAGGGAAGCGAAAATGTAATTGCGGATCATTTGTCCCAGTTGGTTAATGAGGAAGTGACGAGTAAGGAGAAAGAGATCTAGGAATCATTTTCAGATGAAACTATTTTGTATATTCAGCAAAGACCCTAGTTTGCTGACTTAGCCAATTTCAAAGTTGCAGGTGTTATTCCAGAAGAATTTAATTGGCAACAGAAAAAGAAGTTTTTACATGATGCCAAGCAATTCATTTGGGATGATCCCTATTTGTTCAAAATAGGAGCAGATAATCTGTTAAGAAGATGTGTTACTGAAGCAGAAGCAGAAGATATTTTGTGGCATTGTCACAATTCTCCTTACGGGGGTCATTACAATGGAGAACGCACTGCTGCAAAAATTTTACAATCAGGATTCTATTGGCCGACTTTGTTTAAGGATGCTCATAATCATGCTCGAAGTTGTGACAAATGCCAGAGGACAGGGACCATCTCAAGGAGGCATGAGATGCCACTACAGGGAATTTTAGAAGTTGAAGTATTTGATTGTTGGGGTATTGATTTTACGGGACCATTTCCTCCGTCATTCCATAATGAATATATTTTGTGAGTAAATGTGTTGAAGTTGTGGCATGTCCCAAGAATGATGCTAACACCGTGATCAAATTCTTAAAAAGACAAATCTTTTCTCGTTTTGGTACTCGCAGGATTCTCATTAGTGATGGAGGATCTCACTTCTACAATGCTCAGCTAGCCAAGGTACTTAAACATTATGGGGTGAAACACAAGGTAGCTGCACCTTATCATCCGCAGACAAATGGGCAAGCTGAAGTTTCTAACAGAGAAATCGAAAGAATTTTAGAAAAGATTGTAACCTTTTCAAGAAAAGACTTGTCAAGGAAGTTAGACGATGCTCTCTGGGCATATAGAACAGCCATGAAAACTTCTATAGGGTTATCTCCTTTTCAGTTAGTCTATGGAAAAGCATGTCATTCGCCAGTTGAAATGGAACACAAAGCTTGGTGGGCTTTCAAATTTTTGAATTTTGACCCTGCTAAGGCTCAATGGAAACGAGGCAATCAGCTGTTAGAACTCGAAGAAATGTGATTGCATGCATACGAGTCATCCAGGACTTACAAAGATAAAGTAAAGTTTTATCATGACAGGAAGTTGATGAAAAGAACTTTCCATCCAGGAGATTTGGTTCTCTTATTCAACTCGCAGATAAAGTTGTTCCTCGGGAAGCTGAAGTCAAAGTGGTCGGGACCTTTTATAGTAAAACGTGTATTCCAGAGTGGAGCAGTGGAATTAGAATTTGCAACTAAGGATGAGCAGCAACGGAGTTGGATAGTGAATTGCCAAAGACTCAAACACTATGTAGGAGGTGATGTAGAGCAATTTGCCTCAGTCATGATGTTGATAGATCCATGAGGTTTGGGTCAGGCTCGCGACGTTAAACAAGCGCTACTAGGAGGCAACCTAGATTTTCTTCTTACACTTTTGCATTTTAAATTCCTAGAGTAGGTTGAATTTTAATTTTGGTGTGTATTCTTGGCTTTATTACTTGTTCTGAAAATGTTTGACTAACTGATGTGCATGATGAATCTATTTGATGATTTGTGGATGTGGATGAAAATTGAGTTGTAATGCATGATGACATCCAGGAAATAGATGGGTGATGAATTTATGATTGTGGTCATGATGCTAGGCATGGTGTATGAATGAATTTTGTGTGAGNAAGCATGTGTGTGAGATTTTGAGCTCCAGAGTTTTTATTGTTGCATGTATTATTCACAGGAAAACATGGATGATATTGACTTAATCTTGATGATCGATTGAATTGCATGTAAATGTCATTTGATCAAGGCCATTTTTGAAAACCCTTCTCTAGCCAAATTTCCACCCAAAGTGTTTGAAATATTATACCCTTTTTGAACCTTAGCCTTAAACAGGATGTGATCCCTTGTTTTGAAATTCTTTACCTTGAGTTGGGATGAGCTAACTTGTATGTGATGAAAAGGTTCAAGTTTGGGGTTGTTGGGGGAAAGTTGAAAAAGCAAGTGAAAAGCATTGAGCTTAAATGTTGTGAAAAGAAAAACTCATGAGAAAAAGAAAAGAAAAGGAGAAAAGCATGAAGAAGAGCTCAATGCAAAAGAAAAAGAAAAGGGAAAAGTTGGGAATGAGAGAGATTGGTGAGGAAGAGAGTTGTGCTTAAATGTTGAATATTTTAATAGCTCTCTTGAATCAAGGATTTTGCATTCCAGAAAAACCAATTCTTTCTTGTTAGCCCAACCTCATTACAAGCCTTGAAAAAGTCCTTTTGATGGCATTTGCATGTAAAGATGTTGATTGTTTGAGATGAATGGCAATTTTGTTTCATGT
>NC_028351.1:26502347-26519596 GCF_000741045.1 Vigna radiata var. radiata | reverse complement strand
TTGTGTGTTGTTTTGTTTTGTTTGCTTGAGGACAAGCAAAGTTCTAAGTTTGGGGTGTTGATGAAGGTTGAAAAACAGTTATTTTCATATGTCATTTTAGACCAAATTACGCCCTTTACTACTTAGAATGAGCTTAGAATCAAGCAAAACTCAATAAGTGAGTCTGTAGAGAGCCAAAAGTTGTGTTTAGCGGTATTATGCTTGTTTTGCAGCATTTTTGGAGAAAGTGAAGAATGGAGACTCAAGAAAAGAGAAAAAAATTGAAGAATTAAAGAATCGACGCACCGTCCGGCGGCAAATTCCACTGCCAGGCAGTCTAGGGCGAGGAGTAGGCACCTGGCGTTGGCGCCGGGCAGATTTGCGGTTTAAGGGAAACCGCCGGGCGGTAGACCCCTGCCACCGAGCGGTAGTGCGATTTGTGGGAAACCACCGAGCGCCACACTTGTTCCGCCGAGTGGTTGTCTCTTGGGCTTAGACCTGTTTTCTGTGTTTTTTATGATCTGTTTGGGCTTGAGCTTGTTTTATGTTATTTTTATGCCCTATTTAAAGGCCTGAACGTCTTAGGGTTTGCATCTTTTGATGGCTTAGGCACAGAAACACACTTTTCACCCCTTTGGGGCTAGATTTGGAGATGGTGACAGCCCTCCTTTTCTCCTTTTTAGGGTTTCTATCTCTTTCATTCCATTCTTCACCTAGTTTCTCCATGATTTTGTCGATATGGGGACGTATAGCGAAATCTAGAACTGGGGAAATTCTCCCAAAGGTAGTATTACCTATACATAGGAATATGTGGTAATATGAGGATTGGTTGCATGCACACTCCAGTGCTTCAGAATTAATTATTTGGGATGCTAGGAATCGTATGAACTCGTAGTTAAGGATAAGCTTTCTTACCGGTCACAACGGTGTTAATTGTTTTAGAGAGTGGCATTAACATTAATGAAGAAGGGAAATTTTATATGTATGAGAGTGATTAGGTGAAATCTAACCCCAACAACATATTCATCTCATATTCTAATCTTCATTCATCCATCCAATTTTGTGTTTAACCTCAAATGATCAAATTGCATTCATGTTTATTTTTCCGTACTTTATATTTAAAAATCCCAAATTATTGTTTTTATAGTCTTGATTGGTTAAGCAAAAGCACAACAGTTTAGTGTCGTGAGTCTCTTGGGAAAACGATACTTGGACTTACCATTTATTATTACTTGATACGATTTGGTACGCTTGCCAATCCGTTACCGCTGAGTGGTCCAACGGCTAAAGGGGAAACCGCTGAGCGGTTTACTTAGGCGCCTGGGCAGTTGTCTGTTTTTATTAGCTCAGATTCTGTAATCTTTCTATTATCTTTTTGGCTTATATATAGCCTCAATGCGAATCAAAACTCGATCTTTTGTTAGAGAGAAACGTCCAGAGTTATTCCACACACGTTGGAGGAGGTTCTTTGGATGTTTAGGCTCCAATCTAACAAGTTTAGGGTTATTTCTTCCATTCTTTCATTATATCTCATCTAGATTCACCATGATTATGGTGAACTAAACCCTAGGTTGTTGGGGAACAATGTAATCTTTTGAAACTCTCTTATATCAAAATTCTTATCTTCTTTATATGCTTGCATATGCTTATCTTTATCAATTTTTGGGTTCCTTACCTTTCCTTAATGATTTTATCGTTTAACTCATTCTATAAATGTTGTTTGTCTTTATTGATACGGGAATGTACAGTAATGTCATGAACTGTGGGGAATTCCTTGATTATGCTAATACCGCCTAGGAATAGGGGTAGGATGATCAATTGTATTTTGCTTCTATTTATCATGCATTATTAATTACTAGGGGAGGCTAGGGATAACAAGCCGGTAATTAGTAATAAGCTCTTTTTGCCAAGGAATTGGGTTAAGGGTAGACTAAGAAAGTTTGCGTGGAAATATGATAAATAAGCGAATTAGATAAGAAAAGTAGATATAAGAGAGTGGATAAGATCAAATTGTAAACCCTAACAACTCCATTCACTCATAGTTTCTTTATCCATTTGATTCACTGTATTTACATGTTTACTTTTGTCTTGCATTCAAAACCCAAAATTAATTTCTTCTAAAGTGTTATGCGATTGGTTTACATGAAAAGTAAGGCCTAAGATTCCTTTCGGAGATGATACTTGGACTTACCCATTTTATATTACTTGATAACGATCTGATACACTTGCCAAGGACTTAACAATCATCAAGTCAATACTATGATTCTATCATACCCACCAAAGCCCATTCATAAACATATTACGCTAGTAAATCAATCTTTAATTTAATCCTTCATTTGAAAAACAAACCACGCTAACCTCAAACAATCTCTAAGACCTTATGTCATATTAAAGGTAAGTCACCATAACAACAAGCCACAACCAAGTAATTCTAAAACAAGTGTCACCCTTTCGTAGTCTACCATACAAAACATGTTCAAAAAAATAGGACACTTGTTCACCAAAATAGAACAGTTCGAGTAGTTCATCATCGTAGCTTTAGACCTATCTCCCTTTCTCTTCATGGACTTATAAGTAGAACTCTACTACTACTCACAATGGGCACTACTCAACACAAGCCAGAAACCTGCGGGCGAGACATCCATTACCTTCTACCCCATTGAAAGAGGAAAAGGCAACACTCAGACTTTATCTCTTATACCGCCTCTTATAAACAAAGAAATCCGCCTTCATATTTACGAAGTACGATGATAATGGTCTAAAACTCGTTATTTTTATACTTGAAATTGATATAAAAAAACACCCTTTAAGACTTAGCATGAGCTTAAAATCAGGCAAAACACTTAAGTTAGGTTACAAGAGAGTCAAAGGTGGTTTTAAAGATATTATGCTTGGTTTTACATTGTTTTGACAGGATTTAATGAGAATTGAGGGATGGAAAGTGAAGTAGGAAGGAGTTGGACTCAAGAAAGTATGAAGAAAGGTGCAAAAGAGGAATCGCTCCTATGACTCAGCGTTAATCTCAGCGTTGAACGCCAACCTTGTGGAATTCAATACGACATAACGCTTAAGCACCAACTCTGAGGGGTGAATGAAGAATTTTTGCCACCGCTGAGCGCTAAAACCCACCGCTGAGCGCTGAGAACTTTAATTCAATATGGCAGGAGGCTTGGGTGTGAATGCTGAATGATCCAGTGGAGAGCCGCACCTACCGCTGAGCGGTGAATTCAACGCTGAGCGCTGTAGTTGGGCTTGGGCCAAAATTTTGTAATTTTGCATAGCTTATAAATAGACCCTCAGAAAAATTCTAGGATAATCTTTTGGCAAAGAAAGACGACAGAACGCCTTCTACACTCCTTGGAGGCAGATTTTGGATGTTAAGGCTCCAATTCACCAATTCTAGGGTTTATTCTTCCAGTCTTTTCATTAAATCCATATAGTTTCACCATGTCAATGGTGAACTAAAACCTTTGTTGTTGGGGAACAATGTAATCTTTGTGAAACTCTCTTATATTGAAATTCCTATTTTATTCATATACTTGTATTATCAATAGTTTGGGTTTTCTTCTCTATACTTTAAAGCTTATATTGTTTAACTCATTCAGTGTCATGATCTTTGATTTTGTCGATATGGGAACGTACGGGGAAATCTAGAACTGAGAAGAATTCTCTTGATTATGAAATATTGCCTAGAGATAGGAATAGGACGGTCAATTGCTTTAAGCTTTTGTTATTAATGCATTAGTAATTGCTAGGGAGACTAGAGATGGTAAACTAGTAATTATGGTAATAAGCTCTTTTCGCCGAGGGATCAGGTTTAGAGTAATTTAGAAAGTTGCATGAACATTGATAATAAAGTGGAATATAATAGGAATAGTAGATATAAGACGGTGGATCAGGATGAAACCGTAAACCGCAACAACTCCATTCATCCATATCTTTATCCGTCAACTGATTTAGCTTTTGCATTTTGTTAAACTCACTTTTAGTCGCATCAAAGGCAACAAACTTGATTTCCCCACTAATGAAATATAGTGGTCAACCAAGGATCAATCCAAGGACTCATTGAAATTAAGTCTAAAGTGTAAAGTTAAATCTTGCGTTTATTTTCTAATTACTACTGACTAACAGACAAGGTGGGGAAAATAAATGAAAGAATGAAAAGAAAAGAGTTAAAAATAAACCCTATTTAAGGAAAGGAAAAGAATCAAGTGTAAGAAAGAAATTAAAAATTGAAACCTAAGCTAAAATCTAAATCTATGTAGAATAGGACAGAATCTAAACTAAAATGAGAAGTGATGAATGCAACTAAAACTAATCTATGAATGCTAAAAATTAACAACACAAGGAAACTAAAATTAAAACTAAATATAGAAATTATTGATGCATGAAAGCAATGAAAATAGTTGAGTGACAAAACAATATGGAGCTAACATTTAACACTCACAAACATTACACTCAGATCAAATACTTTGATTCATTCAGTGCTTTGAATTGTACCCTGACTCAAGGAGACACCTTGGAAAGAAAAGCTCACTGTGGAGTCAATACAATTTCTCTGATTAGAGAAAATAAAGTGCAATTTCAAAATTCAAAACCTAAATCAAATCAAAGTTTTTTATTCTGAAAAGACAACAATAACAGAAAAGAATTCACAGGTGAAATGCACATTGATATGAATAAAAGAATATCGAGAGTCCTCAGGAAGACCTCCTGTTAAGTGAATCCCACCTTGGGATATTCTGGTTCATATTTCAGAACCTAAACTGACTCTTCTCACTCATTCCTCCAAGCAATGTACAAAACACAAACACAAAAATATAACACTGATGAATCTTTAATGGTCTCTTCTCTGACTCGAGAAGACATCTCGATGATTAATGCTCATTACAGAGACATTTAATTCCAAGAGGAATTATAGAATGTAGAGATACAGAACCCAAAGTATTTTCTAAACAAAAGCATTACAAACATCAAAAGCAAAGAACAAAATCAAAATGCAAACAAGATTACGAACAAGAACACAGAACAACAGAACTTTATTAACATGAAAAAAAGAAAATTACACACAAGATACCAGAGATCACCGAATGAGGAGCTCACAGATCGTCACAGTTCCATGAATCTCATCAGCGAAATCAAGAATCACGAACAATATCTCTACTCTAAGAAAAAGTAAAAACCCTAAACTAGAACGAAATGAAAGAAAACTGCAGAGAGTGCCTGAGAGTCTCGGTGAGTCTCCTTATTTACAATACAACATCCCTTTTATACGGTTAAAATCCAAAGCAGAAAAAGAAAGAAAAGGAAACGAGAAACCTTCATCATATCTTCCTCATCCAACGGGCCTCTTCACTTTGCTTCAAGCTTTTATTCTTGGCCCTCTAATCATCTTCACTATCTTTGCCGGTTCGGAATCCACACATGCCTCAAGCTTCATCTTTAGGTAAGTGGTTGAGCTCCTCTTCTCGGGCAGGAAGCCCTAGCTTTAGAGTTTTTTTTCTTTTTTTTTTCTCTTCGCTCTCTAAAGTTAGCTTTTCTCTTCAAAATGAAAGTGTTCGAGGAGTGCTTGTTCTGCCTTTGCCAAATGAAATGCGAAATATGGACCCCTTAGGCAGTAGCTGCCAAGTCTCACTGAAACGATGTCGTTCCACTAGTCCACAGCTCATGCAACACAATTTCAACCTCTGATCCAATTACTCGCGTGAGGTAAAGACCCCCCCAAAGGAATCAACAATTGCAACATCATAACGCACAGTTTCATGTAACTTTTTGGCCTAATCCAGCGGCCCAATTGCTAAGTGCACCAGCGTTTAACTCCAATCAGCCAAGTGCAGCTTCAGCCCAATTGTGCACACTAGCCCAATTTTTTTTCCAAATAAACCAAATCTGCATCAAAGAAAGAAAATTAATCTAAACTTAAAGAAAAGAAAAAGAAATCTATAAGAAAAATTTATTAAAGATTTTCTAAAAAAATAAAAGTTTTCTAATTATTAACCAAGACTAAAATTTACATCTAAAAATCTATTTTTAACTACAATTTTGTAAAACTAAAGAATTTAGAGAAAAACCTAAATTTATCCTAATTCTAAACGATTAAAGACTAAAATGATCTAAAAAAGACTTCTAAACACAGAAAAAATATGTAAATTTGGAGAGTTATCACGTTTGCATGTTTAATTTTGTTTTTGCATTACAATGTCAAATTATTATTCTTTCAAGTCGAAAGTTTAGGCCACAAAGTCCTTTAAGAAACGATATCTGGACTTATTGTTCTATTCTTACTTGATATGATCTGGTACACTTGCTAGGGTGTTAAGATATGACAAGGAGACACAACAACCAAACATCATCGCACAAATCTAAATAGCTCAACACACTGACCTATATAAGGTAAACAACTCGGCAACCACCTATTATATTTCAATCAACTTCCATAAGAATCATAACATACAAAATGCAACTCAGCTTTACAAACGTCAACGCAGCCACTACGTTGAATATCTTGACAATCTCCACCAACAACTTGTACACTTGCCAATTTGTCAACATAAATCCAAACGTCAACNCAACATAAATCCAAACGTCAACGCAGCCACTACGTTGAATATCTTGACAATCTCCACCAACAACTTGTACACTTGCCAATTTGTCAACATAAATCGTACAAGTACTATAAATGGTAAGACCAAGTATCGTTTTCCCAAGATACTCGTATGACTTCCTCGTTCGCGTGAAATAAAATAATAAGACTTGAGAAATTAAAATTAATAAATTGGGTTTGAGAGCAAAAATATTAACATGCAAAATAAAGGTTGATTCAATTGACAAGCGAAAACAATGGATGAATGGATGTTGTTGGGTACTAACAATTTCATCTATTCCACTCTCTCTTACATACTACCCTTGATTATTAGTTGATTGATTTAATTGTTATGCGACTTTCTTAGCCTCCCCTCAACCCGATCCCTCGGCGAAAAGGTCCTAATATTAACTATTGGCTTACAATCCCTAGCTTCCCCTAGTAATTAATACTGCATTATAAACAGAAGTTAGCGCAATTGATCATCCTACCCGTATCCCTAGGTGGTATTGCAACATCAAGAGATTACTCACCAGTTCGTGTCATTACTGTACGTCCCCATATCAATAAAGACAAACATCAATATACCGAAGGAGTTAAACGATAAAGGCATTAAGCACAGATGATAACCCAACAATAATCAATCAAAACATATGGAGACCATATAAATAATCAATAGTTTCAATAAGAGAGANTATCAAAAGATTACATTGTTTTCCCCAACAACAATAGGGTTTAGTTCACCATAGACATGGTGAAACTAGATGAAAAATGGAAGAAGAATGGAAGAAGAATGGAAGAGCAAACCCTAGAAAAGATGAAAAGGAGCTTAAGCATCCAAGAGATCCTCTCCAGAGAGCAAAATTAGATCTGGTCGTTCTCCCCTGTCAAAAGAATGACTCTAAATTCGTAGTAGGGGTATATATAGGTGAGGAGTGCGTCAAAATCAGGCCTAAGTCTAGCGAGCCACTGCCTGGCGGTTTAAGTGTGCCGCCCGGAGGTTTGCCACAACCTGCCGCCACCTCCCAGCGGTTTCCCTCAGTGTCAAATGCCCTGTCTACTCCTCTTCCTGGACCGCCCGGCCGTTTAAGTGTGCCGCTGGGTGGTACGTCGACTCTTCAAAACTTCATTTTTTTGCTCTTTTCTTGACTCAACGACCTGTATCTTCAACTCCATTCTTAATTTTCTCAAATTAGCTACAAAACAACGCAAAATAAGCATAAAATCGCTAAAAACAACTTTTGACTCTCTCCAGACTCATTTATTGGGTTTTGCTTGATTCTAAGCTCATTCTGAGTAGTAAAGGGTGTAATTTGTTCCAAATTGACATATGAAAATCACTGTTTTTCAACCTTCATCAGTTTTCTGCCACAAGGATGGTGCGTGCGATCACACATGTGCTAGAAAGCTTAAAATAATATTTTTAATTTTATAAAAAAGAAAAGGGTTTTCTAACATAAGGACGATGCATGTGATCATCACACATGTGCTTAAACCCTTAAAACATTTTAAATTATTTTTACGAAAAGGAAGGAAGGGTTTTTTAGCACGAGGCGATGTGTGCGATCACACGTGTGCTTAAACCCTTAAAGCATTTTTTATTATTTTTATACTTTTACCTTTTTGGTTTTTTATTTTTTTATTTTTTTTATTTTATATTTTATCTTTTTACGTAATTTTATTATATGAAAATGATATTTAAAACTGTATTATTGAAATAAACAACAAAATTATTTACGTAACCATTTTTTAGAAAAGCTAACAAATAAATTAAAGCAGTATTTACTAAATGTTAAAAGCACACTAAGGTCATTTTTACCATTTACAATTTATTTATTTTACTTAAAAACCAATATTTAAAAAGAAAACGTTATAACAATTTTCGTGGTTTTAATATTTTATATGTTTTTTATTTTTGCTTTTTCATTTTTGCTTATTTGCATTCTATGATTCTTATATTTCGTATTTTTATTAAAAACCGAGTACAACAAACCATCAATAATAAAACAATATACCAAAACTAAAGAAATAAAAGCAAAGAAAATAAAATGAAAACAAAAAAAGTCCAATAAGAATGGGAAAGGAAACGTAACCAGGAAATTGATCTCCACCCTTCTGCAGCTGCCTTAAAGGTCCTCCACTGCACCACAAAAAGCTTCCACAAAAAGTTGTTCATTCATTTGTGCACGTGCCTCTTTGTCCCACTCCTTTTTTCTTTGTTCCCTTATGTTCTCTTTCCGAAATTGGATTTTTCTCCTCTCCTTTCTTGTTTACAAGGTGCATATTTATATACACACATTTGTAATATTATTGTGATCTTGTCTTAATGGCGAATTAATTGCCAATTAGCAAAATAGGGAAATAAACGGTCTTGATTGAAAAAAAATAAATCAAATTATAATAATTGTCAAAAAATTGTCCAATTTAAAAGAAAATCATATTTTTCTCTTTAGGAAGAAATTGAATACAGCAATCAATATATTATTTTTAATTATTGCTTAGAACTATTGGCATAATGTTGAATCAAATTATTACCAAATAAAACAAAATTCCAAAAAAAAAATCTAAAGTGATCAATCATGCATTAATATTAATTGCTTTATGGGCCTGTTGCACCATTTTTCCAAGAAAATCACGTGGAGCACCTCTCCCATTCAATCACCCTTCTTTTTCTTTTCATTTTATTCACGTGCACTCCCTTTTTTTCTTTTCTTTTTCTTTCCTTCCTTTTTTCCTTTTGTTTTTGTTTTTGTTTTTCATTTTTTTTTCTTTTTTCTCTTTTATTCTTTTTTCTTCTTTTTTTTCTTTTCCGTTTTTTCTCTTTTATTCTTTTTCTTTTTTTCTTTTCTTTTTTCCAAAAAGAATCAAATCAAATAAAAAATTAAATTAAATACCAAAAAATAAAAATAAAAAATAACAAAATAAAAATAAAATAAGACAAAAATAAAAACAAGTTCTATTAATTATTCAATCGGACGAAATTGGGTGTTGACACTAAGGAAAACTTCCTCCTCAAAGCATTCTGATGAATTCAGCATCAAAAATCTTCAGATGGATGAGTGTCTATGTGCATACATCATAACATGGATATTACTTTCAAGAGAAGATGACCACCCAATACTCAGAGATGAAGATATATTTTTAATCTCTGCTCTATCATTTGGAATATAATCATACTGGGCATTCATCATTCGTGACCACATGATGAAGTTCACTAAAGGTCGTGGATTATGTCTACCTTATGGAGTGCTCATCAGCAAAATACTGGAGCAACAAAATGTTGACACCACAAATGAAAGAGTTATTCACTGCAGAAAATGCAATGTAATGGAAACTCAGTTTCTAATCTCTGTTGGTATTATCAAGCTGAGAGATGAATGGATAAGGGTAGATGAAATCCCATATACCAGTGAATTGGATCCTATAAAAATTGATACCAGAGATTATAAATTTCATCCACTAAGCAAGTTTGAATATTATGTGGATCAAAGATTTGATAGGCTGGAGAACAAACTAAATATGATGCAAAATTCATTATTTGATCTTCACAAGAAAATGGACTATGCCCTCAGGATAAAAGTCTTTGAAGAATCCTCTATCGGTGACAGACAATGGAGCAAATAGTGCTGACAAGAAAATTGAAGACTCATCTGAATCAGAATAGTGTTCTGTTTTGACAAAATTGTTTTCTGTGTCCTAAGACTAGTTCATTTATGCTTGTAAAATGGCATATAACGCCACCTTTTGTGTGTCCTAGTGTGCTTGGTTTTGTATTTCCTTGATTGCTCCCACCGATTGTAATATCTCTTATTCAAGGAAATGAAAATTTGCAGTTTCAATTAATCCTATTGTTTGCTAATTTGTTTGAATAACTACTTTACTGGTTGATTAATTCGACTGTGTTAAGAATGAAGTCAAATGTGCTATAACTGTCATGTATTCTTTTACATTGACTTCAAATATGATGAAATATTATTCTTGCACAACCACTATACTTGATCTGGAAAAGGGTGTTGAAAGTTTTTGAAGGAAGCACATTGGTTTGGACATATACAATTGGAATTCAACATTTTGGAAAGCAATGCATTCGACTGCGTCTAAACTGGGTTAAAAAATTCCAAGACTGGAATTTGTTTCTATCCTTACTGACTGCTTAAATCATTTATAATATGATATTGTCTCTGTTCTTTATCTTATTTCATATTTTAATTGAGATAATATTGTGAAATTGTTGATATTTGTGTCATTGCATATATGTATGTGCTTGAATTGTGTACCAATGATACAAATCTGTGCTTAAACTGGAGATAAATTTGTGATATTTTGTATTGTGCATCAAATTGTTTTTGAAACTCATGCATAATGATAGAGGGAGTATAACTTCTTTACCCAATGTTTCATCACACCCACCTACATTTCAGGGGGAGTTTACATATATTATTGTGATGAAATTGTCATTGAGAGAGCATCATTACTATTTTGAAACTGCATATTTTTTTATGCTTCTCTGATTTAAAATTTGCATAAATGTCAAGCATTCCTTTTTCTGTTAATGCACAAAGGGGGAGAGTTTTAATGAGTGTATGTTTGCAAGTCTATATGGTGAGATTTGCTATATCATACTTTATCTGCTTGATGATATTTGTGTTGTATTTGCAGAGTAAATGAATAATCTGAACTGATTTTGAAATCTTTTTTTACTTTGTTATATGTGGAACTGTGCAAACATGGTTGAGTTATTAATCATGGTTGTGCATCACCAAAAAATGAGGAGATTGTTGAGATTGTTGACAACACAAACTCTATATCAAACTGGTTTTTCATGATGACAACACACTGCTTAATAACAGTACATATGTTCCAGTGCTACATGTTCAGTTGATGTGCTATATTGTTTTGAACAATACCTTTATTGAACATGTTTTGTTATTTTGCATGGATTTTCCTATCGTTGACTATGTGTTATATGTTTGGAACATTCTTGTATTGAAATGTGTGTTAAAATGATTTTGATTATTTTTACACATTTTTGAAGAAAAGCTCACAAGTACTTTTATGAACTTATATTTGTTGTGACAAAGGTCCAGTTCAGTTGACTACAGTGGTAATGGAGTCGACTAAGCTAAAATCTTTGCACAGATTTTGTGCACGTGTACATGATGAGATTTTGAGATGAAAAGAATTTCAAAGTGTTTTTTCGTGAGTCAGTCGACAGTGTGAATCACTTATTCGACTGTATTACTGTTATATTTGGAATTATGTTTTGCCTACTTGCTCCAATAGCTATATTTTCAAAAGTTAGTTAGGATTAACTAACTGGGTCAACTGTCATAAATGTGCATTGATTTTGTTGACTGAGGAGCTTGTGTGTTGACTGTCTGTTATAACTGATTTAATACAGTCGATTGTATTAGTAGGCTATTCGACTGAGACTGACAGGAAAACTATAAATAGAAATAGAACACGAATTGTTCTAAGACTTTTGTAATCTAACATTTTCATTGTCTTGTTTCAGAGAAAGCTCTCAGTTTCAGAAGCTTCAAGAATTCTTGGAGAAGACGGTGGTGATCTTTCTGAGAGAGATTCAGATTGAGGAGTCATTTGCGCTTACTGTTTGATCAACATCTACACAAAGAAGGTGCTTCTAGTTTGATCTTGAAGGCTTGGAATCCTGTGAAGACTGTTGCATTTGACTGAAGGCTTGGCAACCTGTGAAGTGTGCTGTGATAGGCTTGGAAACCTGTGAAGTGTGCTGTGATAGGCTTGGCAACCTGTGAAGCGTGTTGTAATAGGCTTGGCATCTTGTGAAGAGTGCTGGTGACACGTTGAGGATTGTTCAATGTGGGTGCAGATTGCAGGAGAGGGGATTCTTGCTGTAGTTCTGGTTTTTGTGTGCAGCTATATTTGGTTTTGGGTTAGAGATGAGATTTATATTTTTGTGTGGTGCTTCTATAAATTCCTTGCTGTAAAAACCGCAACCATTATAGTGCATTTGCTTCCAAAGTTAGAAGGACACTGGATGTAGGCATTGTTGGTCGAATGTTAAGTCCCTGGCAAGTGTACTAGATCGTTATCAAGTAATATAAACGGGTAAGTCCGAGTATCATTTTCCCAAAGGACTCTTAAGCCTTAACATTCATGTAACCTAATCGCGTAAGACTTGAGAAGAGAATAAATTTGGTGGTTATATGNAAAGAACAAAAATAAACATGTAATGCAGTTGATTCAATTAGTTTTGACAAACTATGGGTGAATGGTGTTGTTGGGGTTTACAATTTCATCTTATCCACTCTCATATATCTACTCTTCTTATTTACTTCACTTATTTATCTAATTGCCATGCACACTTTCTTATTTACCCTTAACCCAATCCCTTGGTGAAAAGAGTCTATTCTTAATCACCGGCTTGCTATCCCTAGCCTCCCCTAGTAACCAATAATGCAATGTGATCATACGCAACTACAATTAACCGTGTTAACCCTATCCCTAGGCGATATTGGCATAATCAAGGAATTTCCCACCAGTTCATGACATTACCGTACGTCCCCATATCGATAAAGACAAACATCTTTTACTGAATGAGTTAAACAATAAAAGCATTGAGCATAGATGAGAACCCAACAATTGATAAACAAGTATATGACAAGCATATGAAATAAATAAGAATTTGAATATATGAGAGTTTCAAAAGATTACATTGTTCCCCAACAACAAAGGGTTTAGTTCACCATAATCATGGTGAAACTAGATGAAAAAAATGAAAGAATGGAAGAAATAACCCTAAACTTGGTTGGTTGGAGCCTAAGCATCCAAGGAACCTCCTCCAAGGTGTGGAATAGCTCTCGACGTTTCTTTCTGCCCAAAAAGAATCCTCATCATTCAAAGTTCAAGCACACTCTCTTTTTAACCAATCTCACTCATTCCCAACTTTTTCCCTTTTTTCATTTTACATTGAGTTCTTCTTTACATGTTTTTTCTCTTTTCTTCTTTTCTTTTCTTTTCACATGCATTTTTCTTTTTCATCTTTTGAACTCAATGCTTTTATTTTTCTTTTGCCTTTCACTTTCCCCATTCAACCCCAAACTTGAACCTTTTCAACACACATAATTATTCTCAACCCTAACTCAAGGTAAATCAATTCAAACAAGGGTTTTTCTTACTATTTAAGGTCAAGGTTCAAAAAGGGTATATCATTTAAAATTCTTTGGGTGAAAATTTGGCTAAGTAAGAGCTTTCCAAGCATGGCCTTGATCATATGACATAGCATGCAATTCAATCAATTATCAAGATTAAGTTAATACCATTCATGATTCCCTGTAAACAATGCACACAACAATAAAACTCTNAAGCTCAATACCTCACATAATCATGCTTTCTCACTTCTCACATGAATCCTGATTAGCATCAAAATCATAATCATGAATCACTTACTCATTTGTTCATATAGCTAGTGAACCATCAACCAGGATATCATCATTCACACATTCTCAATCATCATCCACAATCAATCATCAATAGCAAACAACTCATCATGCAATAAACTTGAACCATTATATGAATAAGTGTACAAGCCAAGCATAGACTCAGACATAAAATCAACCTATACTACTAATTCGAAGTACAAAGAAAAAGAAAAAGAAAAATCCCTGTCCAATGCTAGCATCCATCAGTAGATGTCATCAGCGCAGATCCTCATCTGAGTCATCATCCTCCTCTTGGGCATCCTCAAAATCTTCATCCTCCTAGTCATCATCATGTCCTCCTGAAGTTCCAACAGCTCCGGACCCACTACCATGTGCCTGTCCCCTGAGGCCAAGCCATCACACTATGGAACTCATCCATAGTCCACCTGTGCACTGGTGCCTGGTCATAAAGTCCTATGATCATCTCGGCAGTGGCCTCCTGCCCTCTACAAAGGGACTCCATCCTCGCCTCCATCATAGACATCTCTATCCTCTGGCTGTTGTGCCGGTGCATCTGCAGGCTCATCCACCTGTTGTGTTGCTGCCCTCATAGGACGTCTCCTAGGGACTGCTCCAGCTAGCTCGTCACCACTACAATAGTGATCAAATTAGGAGGCATTAATAGCACTCCTAGGCCTCTCGAAGGGTGGAACTGAAGTGTCCACTCCTGCTTACTGATGAAGGTTGAAAAACAGTTATTTTCATATGTCATTTTAAACCTAGTTACGCCTTTTACTACTTGGAATGAGCTTAGAATCAAGCAAAACTCAATAAATGAGTCTGTAGAGAGTCAAAAGTTGTTTTTACCAATATTATGCTTGTTTTGCATTGTTTTGTAGCTATTTTGAGGAAATAAAGAATGGAGCTGAAGATAAAGGTCGTAGACTCAAGAAAATTGAAGATTTGAAGAGTCGACGCACCGCCCAACGGTAACTTACACCGTTGGGCGGTCCAGAACGAGGAGTAGACACTGGCGTTAACGCTGGGCGATTTTGAGGGAAATTGTCGGGCAACGCACTTGAACCGTCGGGCGGTAGGCTAAGAAAGTTGCATGACAATTAATTTATCAAACTAATAATTCAAGAGGAGTAGATAAAAGAGAGAGGATTAGATGAAATTGTAAACCCCCCAACAACTCCATTCATCCATTGTTTTCTTTTGTCAATTGAATCAATCTCTTTTGCATGTTAATTTTTTTTATTCTCAAATCAAATTAATTATTTTTATTTTCAAGTCTTATTATTTTAATTCATGTGAACGAGAAAGCCTTTCGAGTCTCTTAGGAAGAACGATATTGGGTTTTACCAATTATATTACTTGAACGATTTGGTACGCTTGTCAATCCGTCAACAAGTTTTTGGCGCCGTTGCCGGGGACTCGAGGTTTATTTTTCTAGTAGTGTGGATTAATTGAATTTGACTTGGTTGTAATTATTTTTGTTTTATTTTTGTTTAATTGCGTTTAATTTTATTTTTCTGTAAAAGTGCTTTTAGGGTGTGTTTCTTGTGTATGTAGGAAACAATACATAATAGAAGCAGGAAAAACCAGCAACCTCTTTTAGAAGGTTTACCAGACAGAAGGAGAGAGAGACGCCCTTCACGTGAGAGATCTTTTTCTCCCAAAGCAATTTCGTAGTTTTCACCTGAGACATTTGCACCAGATCTTGAGGAGATGGCCAACCAACCTCCTCCTAGGCGTACACTGGGGGACGCAGCAAACACAATAGGCCCCTTGAACTTCAACAGCATTGCAGTTCCAGCTGATAACACAGCCAGCATGGTGATGAGTCTGGCGCTCATCCAATTGGTCCAGCATAATCAATTTTATGGATTGTCGAATGAGAATCCTTATAAGAATTTGACTATCTTTGGTGAGATTTGCAATACTGTGAAGATAATTGGAGTGTCGGATGACAGCATTAGACTCAATTTTTTCCTTTCTCTCTTGGAGGAAACGCAAAGGATTGGTTGCATTCTTTCCCAGAAGGAACTTTCGGGACTTGGGAAGCTGTGGTACATCAATTTGTTTCTAAATTCTTTCCTCCTGCAAGCATCTGTCAAGGAAGGCTGGAAATTTCTGCATTTAAACAAGGAAGAGAAGAAACTTTTGGAAGGGCATGGAATAGATTTAAAGGCCTGTTAAGAAATACCCCAGTCCATGGGTTCGATAAGACTTCATATTTGCTTGCTTTCCTTGGAGGCCTGTGCCTTCAGTACAAGATGATGCTAGATGCCTCAGTTGGAGGCAGTATTTGTAGGAAGACTGAAGATGAAGCGTATGATTTCATAGAACTTATGGCTGACAACGAAGAAGCACATGATATGCATGTTGATGCTATTCAGGAACTTTCAACGATTCAAAATGCCGTGATGACACAGCAGTTGGAGGAAGTGACAAAAAGACTTGCTGAGTTATCACAGACAGTTATAGAAACTCCAAAGGCCCCTCAAATTCTTCATTTCAACCCTATCCAGAGAAGTACAGAATCCGAAGAAATTTTCCAGAGAATTTTGAAGAAAAGCGTTTGTGCTGTTGACTGCGTGGAGAAAGGTAGGGTGAGGAAGCTTGCGAAATTGTTACTAGAAGTGGAAGAATTGTAAAAGAAAGAGAGGTTGTTAAACAAGGAAGTATAGAAGGAGAAAAGAATCAAAAGAAGGAAGAGAAAGAGAGAAATCTGTTGAACGAGAAACAGAAAGAAGAAGCTGAGTTTAAAAAGTTAAAAGGAGTAGAGCTCAAACAAACGAGAATGGTTCTTCAATTAGCTGACAGATCCCTCAAATATCCTTATGGAATTGCTAAAGATGTGATTGTCAAGGTTGATAAATTCTTGTTTCCAGTGGATTTTGTTGTTATGGAGATGGAAGAAAATGGGGATGCACCTTTAATTCTTGGGCGACCGTTCATGAAAACTGTCAGAATTGTTATTGATGTGGAAAAAGGGAAGCTTAAGGTCCAGGTGAAAGATGAAGAGGTGAACTTTGATGTTTTCCAAGCTATGTCATATCCCAAAGACGACAATTTATTCTTTCAGATGGACCTGGTGGAAGATGTGACACCCGGGCATTGACGAGGGCGGGGAGTGATCGCCGGTGCAAGAAGCATGGTGCAGGGGGCACGGACAAGGAGCGGCTCCTGGCAGGCTTCGAGTGGAAGGGACACATGGACGAATCGAACATACACCGGAATGAGAGGGATCTGGAGACTGTATAGGTATGGGACTATAC
>NC_028351.1:26486841-26501897 GCF_000741045.1 Vigna radiata var. radiata | reverse complement strand
CGGAAAGTGTGCGAGTGAGGACAAAGCACACTGGAAAGTCTCGTGGTGATGTGTGGGGGCAGTCAACAGTCCCTGTAAGTTGCCGGGGCGTTACAGAAGAAATTTGTATGAGACAAGAGAATAAAGTTCGTAACATATCCATGCTAGAAAGAAATTTGACTAACGAATGTGAGGATCTGAACGAGGAGGAGGATAAGTTCCATCAGAAATGTATACAGGAACTGGAAGCAGCAAAAGAAGTTTCACCAGAAAAAGCACTCTTCGAATAGATGGATCGTACAGAAAAAGCTTCGGACAGTAAGATTGAACTGAAGGAATTGCCATCACACCTTAAGTATGTGTTCTTGGAGGATAAAGAAAATAAACCTGTTATTATTAGTGCTTCATTATCTCAAGAGGAAGAAAGAAAATTGGTGGAAATTCTCAAAGAAAACAAAGGTGCCATCGGTTGGTCAATTACTGATCTCAAGGGTATAAGTCTGACTTATTGCATGCATAGAATTCTGATGGAAGACGATTATAAGCCCGTTGCTCAACCGCAAAGGAGNCTTAATCCTGTCATGAAAGAAGTTGTGAGAAAGGAGGTATTGAAGCTGTTAGAAGCATGAATTATTTATCCAATCTATGATAGCAAATGGGTAAGCCCAGTTCAAGTGGTCCCAAAGAAAGGAGGCATGACTGTCATTCACAATGGAAAAAAATGAGCTTATTCCGACAAGGACAGTCACAGGGTGGCGGATGTGCATTGACTATAGGAGATTAAATACAGTCACCCAGAAAGCTCATTTTCCTTTACCTTTCATGGATCAGATGTTGGAAAGATTAACGGGGCAAGCTTATTATTTCTTTCTTGATGGATATTCTGGATATAATCAAATAGTGGTGGACCCTGAGGATCAAGAGAAAACGGCATTTACTTGTCCCTTTGGTGTATTTGCCTACAAAAAAATGCCATTTGGACTATGCAATGCTCCCGCGACTTTTCAGAGGTGTATGCAAGCAATCTTTGCTGATTTTATGGAAAAAAGCATTGAAGTCTTTATGGACGATTTTTCAGTCTTTGGAGATACTTTTCAAAGAAGCTTGTGTAATTTGGATGCAGTTCTCAAACGATGTGTTCAAACAAATCTTGTCTTGAACGGGGAAAAATTTCATTTCATGGTTACATAAGGTATTGTGCTGGGCCACAAAATTTCTGCCAGGGGGATTGAAGTTGATAAAGCGAAGGTTGAGGTGATTGCAAAACTCCCACCGCCGACAAATGTTAAGGGAGTCCGAAGTTTCCTTGGTCATGCAGGATTTTATCAACGATTTATTAAGGATTTTTCAAAGGTTGCAAAGCCTTTAAGTAATTTGCTTGCTAAAGAGACACCATTTGTGATGAGTCCAGAATGCTTGCAAGCTTTTGTAGTCTGAAGCAAAGACTAATTTCTGCCCTAGTGATTGTGGCGCCTGATTGGGATAAGGAGTTTGAACTTATGTGTGATGCTAGCGACTATGCTATAGGTGTTGTGCTGGGACAAAGAAGAGGAAAGGTTTTCCATGCTATTTATTATGCTAGCAAAGTACTGAATAAGGCACAATTGAATTATGCCACCACAAAAAAGGAATTCTTGGCTATATTTTACTCATTGGAGAAATTTAGGTCATATCTCGTTGGATCTAAGGTGATCATTTATACAGATCACGCAGCTATAAAGTATTTACTGACGAAACCTGATTTGAAGCCAAGATTGATTAGATGGGTACTTTTGCTACAAGAATTTGACGTTGAAATTTGTGACAAAAAGGGGAGTGAAAATGTGATTGCTAATCATTTGTCCCGGTTAGTCAATGAGGAAGTGACAAGTAAGGAGAAAGAAATTTGGGAATCATTTTCAGATGAAGCTCTTTTGTATATTCAGCAAAGACCCTGGTGCCGATTTAGCCAACTTCAAAGCCGCAGGTGTTATTCCAGAAGGGGTTAATTGGCAACAAAAAAAGAAGTTTTTACACGATGCCAAGCAATTCATTTGGGATGATCCATATTTGTTCAAGATAGATGCAGATAATCTGTTGAGAAGATGTGTTACTGAAGCAGAAACAGAAGATATTTTCTGGCATTGTCACAATTCTCCTTATGCAGGTCATTTATAATGGAGAACGCATTGCTGCAAAAATTTTACAAGCAGGATTTTATTGGCCAACTTTGTTTAAAGATGCTCATAATCATGCTCGAAGCTGCGACAAATGCCAGAGGACAGGGACCATCTCAAGGAAGCATGAGATGCCACTACAGGGCATTTTGGAAGTTGAAGTCTTTGATTGCTGGGGTATTGACTTTGTGGGACCATTTCCTCAATCATTCAATAATGAATATATTTTGGTAGCTGTCGATTATGTAAGTGGGTTGAAGTCGTAGCATGTCCCAAGAATGATGCTAATATCGTGATCAAATTCTTAAAAAGATAAATCTTTTCGCGTTTTGGAACTCCCAGGATTCTCATTAGTGATGGGGGATCTCACTTTTGCAATGTTCGGCTAGCTAAGGTACTTAAGCATTATGGGGTGAAACATAAGATAGTTGTGCCTTATCATCCGCAGACAAATGGCCAAGCTAAAGTTTCTAACAGGGAAATCAAGAGAATTTTAGAAAAGACTGTCACCTTTTCAAGAAAAGATTGGCCGCAGAAGTTAGACGATGAAGCGTGTCATTTTCCAGTAGAAACGTGTCATGAAAACTTCTATGGGGTTATCTCCTTTTAAGTTAGTCTATGGAAAAGCGTGTCATTTTCCAGTAGAAATGGAACACAAAGGTTGGTGGGCTTTGAAATTTTTGAATTTTGATCCTGAAAAGGCTCAAGGTAAACGAGGCAACCAGCTGCTAGAACTTGAAGAAATGCGGTTACATGCTTACGAGTCATCCAGGACTTACAAAGATAAGGTGAAGTTTTATCATGAAAAGAAGTTGATTAAGAGAACTTTCCATCCAGGAGATTTGGTTCTTTTATTCAACTCGCGGCTAAAGTTATTCCCTGGGAAACTAAAATCAAAATGGTCGGGACCCTTTGTGGTGAAACATGTTTTTCAAAGTGGAGTAGTGGAATTAGAATCCTCGACTGAGGACAATCAACAAAGGAGTTGGATCGTGAATGGCCAAAGGCTCAAACACTATGTGGGAGGAGATGTGGAGCAATTTGCCTCAGTCATGATGTTGATGGATCCATGAGGTTTGGGTCAGGCTTGTGACTTTAAACAAGCGCTACAAGGAGGCAACCTAGATTTTCTTCTTACACTTTTGCATTTTAAATTCCTAGAATAGGTTGAATTTTAATTTTACTGTGTATCCTTGGCTTGAATACTTTTTCTGAAAATGTTTGACTGCCTAATGTGCATGATGGAGCTATTTGATGATTATTTGATGTGGATGAGAATTGAGTTGCAATGTATGTTAATATTCTGTGAAATAGATGTGTGATGAATTATGATTGTGGTTATGATGCTAAGCAGGATACATGATTGAAGTTTGTGTGAGTAAGCATGTGTGTGAGATTTTGAGCTCCAGAATTTTTATTGTTGTATGCATTGTTCACAGGAAAACTTGAATGATATTGTTTTAATCTTGATGATTGATTGAATTGCTTTTGAATGTCATATGATCAAGGCCATTTTTGAGAACCCTTCTCTAGCCAAATTTTCACCCAAAGTGTTTGAAATATTATACCCTTTTTGAACCTTAGCCTTAAATAGGATGTGAACCTTTGTCTTGAAATTCACCTTGAGTTGGGATGAGCTTAATTGTATGTGATGAAAAAGTTCAAGTTTGGGATTGTATGGGGGAAAATTGAAAAGCAATTGTGAAGCATTGAGCTCAAATGTTGTGATAAGAAAAAAAAATTATGAGAAAAAGAAAAGAAAAGAAAAAAGGCATGAAGATGAGCTCAATGAAAAAGAAAAGAAAAGGGAAGAAGTTGGGAATGAGAGACATTGGTGAGAGAGTTGTGCTTAAATGTTGAATATTTTGATAGCTCTCTTGACTCAAGGATTTGGTATTCCGGAAAAACCAATTTTTCTTGTTAGCCAAACCTCAGTACAAGCCTTGAAAAAGTCCTTTTGATGACATTTGCATGTAAAGATGTTGATAGTTTGAGATGAATGGCAATTTTGTTTCATGTGACTTGTGAACAATAGAGACTGGAGTGTCACCTTAAACACTTGAGTGATTGAGTGAAACACTTGCTTGGTATGAACTGTTAATTTTCATGAGTGCATTTTTGCTTAGTGGATTAGTCATTCATAATGTATAACATCTGTTGTGCAATCTCTGGATTGAAAGCATACATGCATCTTATTTTGGATTTCACTGAGGATATTGAATTGAGTAGTTTTGTCATGTACTTTGGGATTGTTGAACCATTGGATGGAAAAGGATAAAGCCAAGTTTTGTTTTGTGTGTTGTTTTGTTTTGTTTGCTTGCGGACAAGCAAAGTTCTAAGTTTAGGGTGTTGATGAAGGTTGAAAAACAGTTATTTTCATATGTCATTTTAGACCTAATTACGTCTTTTACTACTTGGAATGAGCTTAGAATCAAACAAAACTCAATAAATGAGTCTCTAGAGAGTCAAAAGTTGTTTTTAGCGATATTATGCTTGTCTTGCACTGTTTTGTAGCTATTTTGAGGAAATGAAGAATGGAGCTGAAGATAAAGGTCGTAGACTCAAGAAAAGAGAAGAAAATTGAAGATTTGAAGAGTCAACGCACCGCCCAGCGGCAACTTACACCGCTGGGCGGTCCAGGGCGAGGAGTAGACAATAGCGTTGGCGCTGGGCGATTTTGAGGGAAACCGCCGAGCGGTGACCCTTGCCACCGGGTGGTTTGGAGGTTTATGGGAAACCGCCGGGCGGCGCACTTGAACCAGCGGGCAGTGGTCCGTTGGGCCTGGGCCTGTTTTCTGCTGTGCTCCTCACCTGTAATGATAGGTTCGCTCCAGATCTGCACGAAATCAGTCAAGCGAGATGAAGCTGAGACAATGGAATAGTAGTCCTGATGCGGAAAAGAGTGTGATGCAGTGATGGTGTGAGGTTGAATCAATGGTGGAGTGAAGAGCTTGATGCAGCGGAAGCTAGCTCAGAAAGTCTTCTAGAAGAAGAAAGTTAGGTGGAGGAGAGGAAGAAGCTCGGTGTTGACTTTGGACAAAGTTCCCGTGCTGGACAAAGATCAACGGCAGAAGAAATGATTTCTCATATAATTTCCAAAGTGTTGATACAAAGAAAGGAAGGAGACTTATAGTGATATCTCCTTCAATCTAGATCTAATCTAATGGTGCTTATTGTTTCCCACTTTCTCAGATCTTCCTCTACGTGGTGACATATGCAAAATGTGATGGAGGTGCTGAATTTCTAGAAGCATACGTGCCATTCATTTATTCAACGTGCAGAAGAATGAAAAGCAGTTGCAGCGCTGATTCTTCTCGGTCTGATGGTGTGAATCATGTGCTTCCATGTTGTAGCCCCTTCCTTGCTAAGCTCACCCCCTCCCTTTGTGTAAATGACCCTTTTGTCCTTCTCCTTGGTTAGGTTTAGTGGTCTTTATTTATTAGGCTTGGGCCCCGTGTATCATCCCCTCCCTCTTGGAAAGGATTTGTCCTCAAATCTGGTGGGTCGTCTTTATGAGGACTTATTTTTGTTGGCTCCATATAAATTCCTCCAGGGTCAAATGTGAATCTGCAATAAGCATCAAACATATCACTAATTAGGTTCAATTGACCCAACAAGATGCATGAAATAGTATGTTTAGAAGAAGGCTTCCTAGTGTTAATTTGTTCAAGTTTTATAATTTTATGAAGCCTTACTTCTTTCACAAATTTATTTTTGTCTTGAGTTAGTTATAACCAAAGAGGTAACCATAACTCAAGTGGTGAATTTCCATGTGTTGAAAATTCTAAATTTTGAAAATATGGTATGGCAATTTCTATGAAAGACAAATTAAAATGGGAAAATTCAAATATAGAAGAAGAAAAGTTAAAGGATGGAAAACCTCCCCTTAAGAGTCTTGGTTCTATGAGGAGTGTAGGAGAAGGTGGTGCTTGCTCTTTTCCTAATTCTTGTTCTTCTTCTTGTTTTATTGGCTCCTCTTCCTTGCTTCTTTCTCTTCTTTCTATTTCTCTTCTTATCTTTTCTTCTTTTCTCTCTTGCTCTCTTTTCTTTCCTCTTTGCTCTTCTTCTTTTCTCTCTTGCTCTCTTTTCTCTCTTCTTTGCTCTTCTTCTCTTCTCTCTTTTGCTTCTTCTTCTCTTTTCTCTTGTTCTCTTTTATCTCTTTCTTCCTCTTCTCTTCTCTCTTGTTCTATTCTTTCTTTTTCTCTTCTTCTCTCTTCTCTTCTTCTCTCTTCTCTTCTTCTCTCTTCTCTTCTTCTTTCTTCTTTTCTTCTTTCTCTTGATTCTTGCTCTTGTTTTTCTCTTTTTAATCTCTCCACTCTATATTTNCTTGTCTCTTCCCATAACCTCTTAAGATTTTCTAGAAACTCACCTTCCCTACGAGAGAACCCACTTAAATTTTTAATGAATGATTGACCTTCTCTAATAAGCTCTCTCATAAGTTCTAAATTTCTTTGAGATTTTGGAGGCACAAACTTTCTTCTCAAACAAGCTTTCAATTCTTTCCAATTACGAATGGGATATTTTCTACCTATCCTAACATGGTATTGCCTTTCCTCCCACCACTCTTTTGCATGCTTTTTCAAATCTAGAAGTGTAAAGACTAAGGATGTAAGATTCACAATCTATAGAATAATAGGATTCAGATTTACTTCTGCTAACCATGAAGAAATGAATGTCCTCAATTTCCCTTTCCCAAGCTAGGTATGTTAATGCACCAATATCCTCACCAAAGAATGGAATATTTTCCCTAGCTTGTGTTGAAAGGCTTTTTGGTCGCACAAAAAGTCAACAAACCCTAGTCCCCACTAATGTAGTATAGGGCAACCAGGGGATCAATCCGCAAACTCGGTGAAAATCAAGTTTAGAATATATGGTTAATCTTGCTTCTTTATTTACTATTTATCTAAACTACAAAATAAGGTGGGGACATTTAATGAATAAAACTGAAATTTAAAAAGGAAAAGAATCAAAATAAAAACAAAATCTATTAAAAGAAAAGAAGAAAGTAAGTAAACAGAACCTAAGCTAAAATAATAGAAAAAATATAGAACCTATTTATACCTAAAACAGAAACTAAAGCTAATTGTATCATGATTAACTATGTCCAGAGAAAGAATGACTTGAATCTGAATACAAAATTTTATGTATTTTAAAAGCAAAGAAAAAGGAACTTTAGTAACGCCAGATCCTAAACTAGAGCAAATTTAATCATCATTTCATAATTGAAACTAAGAAATAAAACTAGAATACTGAAAGTAGAAAACAAAAGAAATTGCATCAACTCAACAAGAAAATACCTAGAACTATTGACTAATCAGGTGAAAAACTCAAGAATCAAACTAACTTTAATCATTGCGAACAAAACGTGACCTAAACTACCAAACAGATCAAGATCAGTGGATAAAAATCATAAATTTGAACTGAAATGCTTGGAATGGTGTATCAATTGATTTGTTATTATACAGAAAGACATCCCATTCATAAAATGCCCACCTTAGGGTCTCAAGTTCTAATATAGAACCTAAAATGAATAACAATCAGTCAATGTACCAAATCGAAACAAATTCCATTCAGTTTCATCATTTTTAACCACATCTACAACCAACAAATGAAAGAAAGTGAAACAACATGAAAAACAAGTATTTTTTATTTATTGAACTTCTATATCTAACTCGAGAAGACCTCTCGTGAATTCACACCCACCTCAGGATCGTTTAACTCCAATAAGGAATTATAGAATTGCAGAGAATCAGAGTCCAATTCAATTTTCAATTATAACAACACAAGAAACATAGAAACACATAACAGAATCACAAAACACTGAACACATCACTAAAAGAAACAAATTTTATTAACAAGAAATCACAAGTACAAGGAAAGATACCGAACAGAACTCGCAATCGAAGCCTCTACAGGCTGTCACCACTGCAGGTGTGCGCTCCAAAAGCAGAGAGAACAAAAACCTATTCTATAGAAAGCGTAAAAACCTAATCTACAGAGCGTGAAATTGTATCTGAAAGTTTCTGTGTGTATATCTTATGTACATGGCAGCAAATCCCTTTTTATAGGGTTGAGAAAAGAAGAAAAAAAAAAGGAAAAAAATGAAAGAGGAGAAAGGGTAGAATAACTTGCATGAGACGCTTTATGCTTCCAAATCGGACAGCCAGCCTTCATCTTCTTCCCAACCGTTTGATTCTATCCACGTGGCAGCTCCAATCAGCTCCTCCATCATCTCCGGTCAGTCCCGATCAGGGTCCGGTGAGGGTCACGTTTTCTCGGGCATGGGAGCCTCTTTCTCTCGCGCAGGAGCCCTAGCTCGAGGGAGCTTTCTCCAAATTGAAAGTGCTCACGGGAATGTTCTTTTTTTTTCTCAAATGAACTGCTCTGCAATGACCCCAGTTGTTGCCTCCAATGAAACTCACTATTTCACTTAAGCCCATCTCAGCATTGGCAGCCCAATTAACTTCTTTAACACCATCCCAATTTCAACTATGCATACCAACAGCCCAAATTCGTGAATTTTAATCAGCCTCTTGCAATGGCCTTCAACCCATCAGTCCTTGCAACAACAGCTTTCTCCAAATGTAGCAACCACGGTGTGATGTTTTTCTCTTTTTTTTCATTTAAGAGCTGACCCATTCCAAACACAATAGTCCAATTCCTAGCTGTCAAACTCTTCTTTAATCAAAATCAGAGGCCCAACTAAATTGAAGCAACCACCCAATAAAGGCCCAATGCATTTGTTGACCTTTTAGCCCAGTTGACCAGGGGCACTTCAAAAAAAAATAGTAAAAAATTAAGCAGTGAAAATAATGAAAAATAAAGGCTAAGCAGAATTGGAGAAAAATCATTTTTTTTATATTTGTAGTTACTAGCAAATTACTATTTATTTAAAAAACACCAAAAATACTCCTAAAAATACCTTTTTAATCACATTTTTACAAAACTAAAGAAATAAAAGAAAAGTTAAAAGTTATCCTAATTATAGACAATTAAAGACGAAAATACACTAACCTAGACTTCTAAACACAAATAAAAGTGCAAAAATAGAGAGTTATCAGCTTGTTTATACAAATTATCCTCAATCCTATCAAACTTATGAAATGAACAAGTCTTCCTCCTAGCTTTATCATGTTCTCTCTTGATGTCTTTGTAACTAAGTGGCTGATCAAGATTAAAATTCCTAGAAGAATATCTTCCAAACATTTTATGAATTTAAAAGTTTTNTTGAAGTAAGGATGAAAAGATTTCACTTAAAAGCAATATTCCAGGTAAGAGAGGTGAACCTAAAAAGGTTGCTTAAATACCAAGTCTTGGCTTGCCAAATATGCTTTTAGTTACTTACTAAAAATCCTTCAATCAAAATTACCTCTAAATTCAACAAAAGTCTAGAAACAATTAATCATGAAGAGAAAACTAAACTTTAAGATTTTTCCAAAAAAACTTTGAAGGATTGAAAAAAAAGAGATCTCTTAGGTGAGGCTTGGATTTTGGATCCAAGACACGCTCATCGTCTACCAATTTTAGTGAGAAATTAAGAGCAAAAGTTTACAAATGATGGAAGAACACTTGTGAGTTCTTTCCAATCACTTGTTTTAATGGCCAATTACAAGAAATTGAAATGATGGAACAAATACAATTGGTGAAGCAAAAAGGAAAGGGAATTGAAAGTGGCAGCTTTGGGTTGCTCTGAAAGAAGATTGAATCTACTGGATTCACACACAACTCAACTGCAAAGTGGACTATGCTGCTGTCACGGTTGCATTGACTGCACCAACTTTATGCAGACACAGAGTAACTCTGCTGCCAGAAAATTTCAACTTCTGTGGACTTCTTCCGTTCTCCAATCCACTTCCTAGATTGCTATCAGCTAGAAGACAAACTGAACTAGTAACTGCATCAATGAAGCTTATACACAGATCACCAAAATTCAATTAGGAACCCGTCAATCACACTGCTGCGTGCCAGAAAAAAATGACTCAATCAGGATGCACTATTGTCAACTTGACAAACAGTTTATGTGCAAGAATTTCCAATCAAAGAAAAGCAAGCAATTAACAAGTTTACAATGAAGGTAGCACTCAAAAGGATCTTAGGAATGGTTCTAGAGTGGATTTAGAAAGCAATAAACTCATATAAGTTGCAGGAACAGCAAATTCTATTCAATTTTCGAAATGGACAAATGTGTTTGATAAAATGTCCAAGAGAACTCTGTGATTGATGCACCAAAAATTGAAACCAGGTTGATTGGTACTGGTTACACAGCTTTTTCAGACAAATGTTGTTGTTGAATTTGCATTGTATATTTCTTTTAATTCAATTAAACCAAGCTTTTGCTACCAATCTAACTCTATAATTGATGCATTAATCAAGGCAAACGTAATCTTTCAAACAGCTGCAACTTTTCAAAGAAAACATGTGCTGATTGAGAATGGACTGAATGGCCAAATTTCATAATAGTGTTTAGACTACAATTTAAATGATTCGAGCAAATTTAATGGACCAAAACTGACTTGTACCAACTGCCAACAGAGGCTAGATGCTTCTAACTCAATTTTTCACTAATGCAGTTGTTTTTCAACACTGTATTTAGCCATTTCAACAATTCAAATTCAAGCAAAGGAGTCAAAATGATTTGTGAACACTTGTATCACTTCAGATCGACAGTTTAAAATGAACAAGACTCTAGAATAAAAAAAAATAGCAATGAACTAAATGCTAAAACCAAATTTAAAACCAAAAATAGACTTCAATGACAGTGCAACTCGGTCAATCTGCATAAACTTTGTATTCTGGACCTTGTGAGATGATACATCCAACTCATTCAGTGAAACAAAACACTGTTAATTTGGTATTCACAGTTTACACATTCCACAAAGGCAATCCAAAATATCAGTCAGATTCAAACACACACGGTGCAGTTCACAAGTTTCGATCAGATTCAAACAGATTCAATTCTGCACACTGGATTCAATCACAAATCTGAAATGATCAACACATTTCATACACTTGAGCTCCTCATAGAGATTGTCATAGCTCTTTTAATTGTGCAGAGCATGTTGAATTCATTCAAATTTAACAGATGCAGGACCACACACCTTTAGAACCAGAATTTGTGAAAACAACATAAACAATTACCCATGACTTTTAACAAAACTGAATAGATTGCAAAAATTAAAAGACTCAAATCTGATTTGGCCATATAAAATGATGAAAACGAAATCAAAATAAAGTTGGCACAAAGAAAATAACTCGAAGGAAACTAGGAAATCAGAACAGCAATGGAACAGTACACACTAGATGCAAAGAAATAGAGAAAACAAAGTGTTTGACAGTATGGATTAAAAGGAAAACTTAGCTCACAGCAGTAGCGGCTGGAATGTGGCTCTGAATACCAAATGATAGGTTCGCTCCAGATCTGCATAGAATCAGTCAGGCGAGATGAAGCTGAGACAATGGAATAATAGTCCTGATGCGGAAAACAATGTGATGTAGTGACGTTGTGAGGTTGAATCGATGGTGGAGTGAAGAGCTTGATGCAGCGGAAGCTAGCTCAGAAAGTCTTCTAGAAGAAGAAACTAGGTGGAGGAGAGGAAGAAGCTCGGTGTGTGACTTTGGATAGAGTTCCCGTGCTGGACAAAGATCAACAGCAGAAGAAATGATTTCTCATATAATTTCCAAAGTGTTGATACAAAGAAAGGAAGGTGACTTATAGTGATATCTCCTTCAATCTAGATCTAATCTAATGGTGCTTATTGTTTCCCATTTTCTCAAATCTTCCTCTACGTGGTGACATATGCAAAATGTGCTCGAGGTGCTGAATTTCTAGAAGCACACGTGCCATGCATTTATTCAACGTGCAGAAGAATGAAAAGCAGCTGCAGCGCTGATTCTTCTCAGTCTGATGGTGCGAATCATGTGCTTCCATGATGTAGCCCCTTCCTTGCTAAGCTCACCCCCCTCCCTTTGTGTAAATGACCTTTTTGTCCTTCTCCTTGGTTAGGTTTAGTGGTCTTTATTTATTGGGCTTGGGCCCCGCGTATCATATAAGTACCCCTATTGCGAGTTCAGAGTCATTCTTTTGACAGGGGAGAACGGCCAGACCTAATTTTGCTCTCTGGAGAGGATCTCTTGGATGCTTAGGCTCCTTTTCATCTTTTCTAGGGTTTGCTTCTCCATTCTTCTTCCATTTTTCATCTAGATTCACCATGTCCATGGTAAACTAAATCCTATTGTTGTTGGGGGAAACAATGTAATCTTTTGATACTCTCTTTTATTGAAACTCTTGATTATTTATATGGTTTCCATATGTTGTGATTGTTAATTGTTGGGTTCTCATCTGTGCTTAAGGCCTTTATCGTTTAACTCATTCCGTAACTGATGTTTGTCTTTATTGATACGGGGACGTACAGTAATGTCATGAACTGGTGAGTAATTCCTTTATTTTGCAATACCACCTAGGGATAGGGGTAGGACGATCAATTGCTTTTAACTTCTGCTCTTAAAGCTGTATTAATTGCTAAGGGAGGCTAGGGATAGCAAGCCAGTAATTAGTATTAGGCTCTTTTTGCCGAGGGATCGGGTTAAGGGTAGGCTAAGAAAGTTGCATGACAATTAATTTATCAAACTAATAATTCAAGAGGAGTAGATAACAAAGAGAGCATTAGATGAAATTGTAAACCCCTAACAACTCCATTAATCCATTTTTTTCTTTTGTCAATTGAATCAATAATCTCTTTTGCATGTTAATATTTTTTATTCTCAAATCAAATTAATTATTTTTATTTTCAAGTCTTATTATTTTAATCCATGTCAATGGGAAAGCCTTTCGAGTCTCTTGGGAAGAACGATATTGGATTTTACCAATTATATTACTTGAACGACTTGGTACGCTTGCCAATCTGTCAACACTTACTGGCACAAATATGTGATTAGGGACGAATGTCCCAATGGCGTCCTGCTGCTCACAGTGTTGGCGTAGCTCAAAATTAATGATCTTACCAACATTCACGTCCATTCAGTAGATAATCAGGATCTGATGTAAAGTGATGTCGGAAACATGAGAGCATGGCTGGATGTTGGCATGTGTAAATGCCATCCAGTATTTAGCTAGGGGAGTTAAATTTGCCCTAAGATTGTTCACTGGTGCTCCGTTCGGGTTTCTTTGAAAGTGCCTCCCAGGGATACACATCACTCGCTCAATGTCCTCATAATCCATGACCTCCCCTAGTATAGCAGCATACTTGCACTACTCTCCTGGCCACTCAGTCCCTAGAAAAGCGTTGATGGTGTCAGGATCATAGTTGATCAAGTGCCCACGTACATAGCTCATGTACCTCCCTGTAAACACTCCTCCTCTCGGCAAGGCATTAGCATAAAATTCCTTTACCAACTCAATACTAGCTGGTGCCGGATAAGTTGTCAGTCTCTCCCATCCTCGTCTTTCAATCTCCAAACCAAACTCTGGAGCCAAGTCAGGGATGTACATGGCTTTTCTCTCCATCAACAATCACCTCTCCTGGACTATAGTAAAATGTTCTTCATTCTTCCTTGAAAGGAACCTTGAAGAATAGTATCTCCTTGTTCTCTCTGGTTCCTTCCTTTTGTTGCCCATTGTCTTAACTCTTTTTGAGGTAGACATTCCTGCATAAATCAATTTCATCCAACAAAATTCAAAGAAACATCATTAGATGTTAGTGCATCATCAAATCATATAATTCTTTGAGGAAAAACAGGGCTCCTCAACACAGAAACATCCAAAAATTTCATCATTTAGGCAAAACAGCTTCAGACCGCTCAACGTCAAAGACGACCTCCCAGGCGGTTTGCCTCAAGTCGCACCACCACTTAGTGCCAAAACAGACCGCTCAACGGTGGCGGCTAGGGTTTTTCAAAATCCTTGCCTAAATAATCCTAATCTCCACTCTTTTACTAATTTCATCAATCTAGACCATAATCATGCAATTCAATCGGTTCAAACAGTTCCTATTCTATCAATTCATGCATAGAAATCAAAAACCCTAACTTATCATGTTCCTAAGCATGTTCATCAGCAAATCCCCAAATTAGAAACATCAAACATGAATTTGCATACTTACTTGAGTGAAGATTGTGAATGCTTGCAGAAAATTTGCTTAATTGATGATGGATATTCTCTCCAATGCAAGTATCTCAACCAAAAAACCCCAAAACTTATCATAGCAATGGTAGAAAATTGAATTTTTGGTGAGTGGGTGAAGAGAAAGTGAGGAATTCTCTCTAAAAAGCTCTTGAAAGTGAAAGAAGAGTGTTAGAGCTTAGGGAGACCGCTCAAGCGAAATGCAAAGCAGGGTTTCAAAGTGAAAAATGTGAAAAACCGCTCAGCTTTTAAGCAAAGCCGAGACACCCAGCGTTGGAACCGCTCAACGGTAAAATGGACCGCTCAGTGATTTGCACCTATTTTCACTTCTTCTTCTTTTGCTTTCTTTTGAGTAATCTTTCCTTCTAGCACTCAATTTCAACCTTCAATTTTTAAAGTATATATTTTTCCCCTCTCAGATGCAATCATTAACATGTAATGCACTAAACACAGGATTAAAAACAAAACAATCAACTGGGTTGCCTCCCAAGTAACCCTTGTTTAATGTCACGAGCCTGACCCAAACTTATTTAACACTAAACATATTTAATATTAAATAATTTTATTCACAATTTAATACATTTGCAAAAAATAAACAATAACTTTGCTTCTTCCGACAATGGTATTTGTATAATTTAATGATAAATCCTTGAAACAATATTCATTAAAAAACATCGAAGATGACTATAGATAAAATATTTAACAATTAATCCATGCACTTAATGGTTAACATGGTAATTGATGCATAAGGATATATATATATATATATATATATATATACATGTATACATGTGTATACACAT
>NC_028351.1:26462257-26486592 GCF_000741045.1 Vigna radiata var. radiata | reverse complement strand
TATATATATATATATATATATATATATGTATATATATTTATATGGGTTTGTTAACTTGAGTATGCTTATTTTTCAATTGGTACATTTTAGCAATATGTACCGAGTTTTAGTAGATAAAAATATCTTAATATATCATGGATTTTAAATTTTAAGGTTAAGGGTATTTTAATAATTTTCATTTTCAAAACTAAAAAAAAAAAAAAAAGAAACCCCCAGCTCACTTCCCTCATTCCTCTCAACCCTTTCTCTTTCATCTCTCTCACTTCAACATTTTCTCTCTGTGTCATTGATATTGTAGCCCTAATTGAAAAAACCAGAAACTCTCGCTATTAAACAATTTCTTACAAAAAATAAATGATTTTATAATGAGTTTTCATTTCATAATTTTTGTCTTATCTAATTTTCACAAGCATAATGACATCCGAAAGAATTAATAATTGGCCTAGAAAAAATCAGAAACACTCGTTGTTAAACAATTTCTTACAAAAATGATTTTATAATGAGCTTTCATTTTATAATTTTTGTCTTATCTAATTTTATTTAATTTTCACAAGCATAATGACAGTTGAAGGAATTGGTAATTATTCTGGAAGTTTATTTTAGAAATGATAATTCAACATCCACAGATGATGAAATTAGATAGGTTGGTGAAGATGATGAAATTGAAGAGATCTTGAATGAACCTTTTCTTGAAGGCAAATATGCCAATGAGTCAACTATTTACAAAAGCAAATGGTTTAACATCGAGTGTTTTTTTAGTTGGGACTAGTGTAGGGATGAGAGAGATGAAAGAGAAAGGCTTGAGAGGAATGAAGGAGGTGAGCAGGGATTGGGGTTTCTCTTTTTTTAGTTTTGAGAATGAAAATTATTAAAATACCCTTAACTTTAAAACTTAAAATCTATGATATATTAGGGTATTTTTGTCTACTAAAACCCGGTACACATTACTAAAATGTACCAACTAAAAAACAGGCGTATGCAAGTTAGCAAACCATTTGATCAGATGTTTTATATTTTTAAGAGTTGTGTTTTATTGATATGTTAAGCTTTTTTGGTTTTGGACATGTTAAGCATGACATTAATTTTAAGTTTGACATGTTTTCACTTATCTCATTGGAGGGTGAATTTTCTTTGAGAATGTGTTTATATTTGTGATTGGTATGGTTGGAATCGATTCTTGTTGGTGGTTAGAATTGATTCTAATATGCATCACATGACGGTAAAATCGATTCCATAGTTTTATAAAAGAGCATGCCGTTGGATTTTGCCACCACCATTTAGACCAACACCTCTATAAATTTTTATATTTTGAAACTACTATCTAGAATATGATTTTTTGTATTTTGGATTATACAATTTAAAATATATTTTAAATTTTATGTTCTGAAATATAAAATATAAAATTTACTTTTTGGTATGTAATTTGGAATACAAAATCTATATTATGGCTATCATAATAGGAAATAATTAATGAATTTTCCGGAGTGCAAAATGAAATTTATGGGGATACAGAAAGAATCCCAAACCCCGATTGTTCAAATTGCAAGGCTAACTGTTTACGAATAAACGATTTCCCAAAAATTGGGCATCACAAAAGGCCCACCATATATGGATTGGCTGGATCATTATGCGAGTAATCTGTACTCTTTCACTGTTTACATCTCTCAATATATTAAGTACACTCCCTCTTTTATTTGGTAAATGAATTCCCTTTTTTATTTTCTAAAGATAGTATTTTAAGTTAAAATCCCCCCTTTTTTTTATTATGACTTATGTACACATATTATAGGTTATGAAAAATAAATTTTTAATAAAATAAAAGTATAAGAAATTATATGAATTTAATTTTTAAAATTAAGAAAAAATATATATGATGAGAATTAATGAACTCGTAAAATTATTGTCATTTATAAAAGACATAAAAATAGTTTCAATTGATAAAAATGTAATTGAAAAAGTATTTATAGATAAAATATTTACAAAATATAATCATAATTTCATTCATAAATAAATAAATAAATAAAAATAAGAGTTAGAAGTAAATGTTGAAAATAAATGTTGAACATAAATAAAAATAAGAGTTAGAAGTAAATGTATAATTTGGAATATAAAAATTTATATTTTGAAATATAAAAATTTATAATTGAAATTTAGATGGTTCAAGAAGAAATGACCTTTTATGAAAATAATTTTATAAGATTGATTGAATATGCATGATATCACATTCCTAAAATAATGCTATTAATATTGTGTTACACGGAAAAATATAGTGTAGTTAGATTATGACCAGATTCTATTATATTTTATGGGGAAGAAATGAGAGAAAAGAAAATACATTCTACAACATTTAAAAATAATGAAAACGAGATGCATAATTAGGATTTTAAAAAATATTATGAAAGTATGAGGTGCAAAATTAAGATTTAAATGATAATTAAGTAGAATACAAAAATAAGATTTATATCATGATAAAAGTGAATACAAAAAATCATATTACGGGTGTAATCATGAAGGTGGTGGGTGTAAATAGCAAAACTCCAAAATCCAATTATCTTCCTTCTTGCACTTTAGCTATATATATATATATATATATATATATAAGTAAACATACACCTCTCTCAGTTAAAATTTAAATATCCTATGGTTTTTATATGAATCGGCCATTTTAGAAGTTTGGTGCTTTGGCTATAAAATAGAGCACTAAAAAAATTAGCATTTATACTTAAGGTAATCTAAAACACATCTTGTGTATTATTTGTACTTCTTCATATAAAATATATTATTTTAGTTATGGAATAAATATTAAAAATAATATCTCATTATACTAACAAATTTATTTTAGTAAAAAAAACCCTCTCACAAAACTAACTACATTTCATCTTAAATTAATAATAAAATTTGTAACACAACTATGTTTTCATCACAAAAACAAGTGTTACAATTTTTTGTGATAGTTTTTTAACTATGTCTTGATAATGACAAATAAATTTCTATAAAAGTTCTTATTATTCTCTCACAAAAATAGTATCTTCTTCAACTTATTTTAAATTCATTTTTTGTTTACAAATTATGATGACTTATTTTGTTCGAGGTTGATACTTTAAGCAAATGTTTGTTCACTTAAAGTAAGAATATATTTGTCAAAACTTGTGAAAATTTATTTTGTCATAATTTGTGACAATGTGATTTCTTACAACATTGAATAGTACTAAACGAGTTTATGTTTATATAAACTAATCATTTGCTTGCTTTAACCAAGAACATATTTATCATAATCTATGACATTTTTTTTTAGAATTTATGATATATCAAGCATGCTATGACAAATTTAATCTAGCACAAAGTGTAAGTGAATGAATTGAAGATGTTTTATTCGATTTTAAATCAATAAAACTGTGTCCAAAGTATTCTTATTCCAACTATTTTGCTTCCATAGTTAAGTGATTAGAAAAAAAATGCAATAAATGAGTAAATAATAAAAACATCTACATAACTACTAAAAGTTCAAGCATAAAAATAAAATAACTTCAACATATAATATGTTGCATACAAAGTCAATGTTTTGTATCTATGGAATATATACCCAATGTTTCCTAACTTGTAACCATACAAGAGAGTTACATTAGGTGAACTTATAATAATTAATCATCATGTTCATTCACAACCAATTCATATCCTTATTTTAATCTAGTATATAGGAGGCTAAAATGATGGCATATTTGACTTACAACAAAATCAACCATAGATGGATTATTTTTGCATGAAATAAACACTATAATACAAGTAATGTCGCTTTTAGAATTTATTTTTCTTCTCAAACAATTTAGAAATAAAAGTTTTCTTTTGTTCACTTTAACTTGGCGAGAGATGATATTTAATAAATTGGAGGAAGAAGGTTTTAAATGGCAAGCTTTTGATCCTAGACTAAATAGTTATCATCTTTTGTTTGTACATTTAACAATATTATAAAATATGTTATCATCAAACAAACAATTGTACACAATATTATAAAATATGTTATTATCAAACAAACGACTCTTCACAACGTCCTCTGATAGGTAATGTGATTCTCCATCATCAATGCATTTTCGATACTCATTAAAAAGAAAGTGTGAATTAAATGAAAAATAATGTATAATTAATGCAAATGATATTTATGCCACAAAAAATATTGGGATTAATACATCATAATTGAAATACATTTCCTCATTTTTTTTTTATCAAAACAAGTAATGGAAAACCATTTTAATGATTTACTATTATTTTGTACTTTACAATTGTTATATAGTTCCTATTAGTAAATGAAATCAATCTAATATGGTTTAAATTGATAAGACAAGATCATCATAGACTAGACTTTTTTAGTAATCCAAGTTTTGAAGTTTAACAATAAAATTTAAACGAAATATCACTCTAAATGAAATATTGTTTTAAAGAAATAGCATATAAGAGAAAAATATTTCGGAACATCTTTAATAAACGAAAACAAGCTTCTAATAATGTTTTCTAGACTATATTGTTTGATTAACAAATTTTTATTAACAACATCTAGAAAAAAAAAACACCTTTATTAAAGAATCATCATATAAACGATATGTGTTACAAACAATGTTTCTCAAATTGTGTTTTATGAACAAAAGCGTCTATCTCAAATACTAACACTAAAGGTTAAAATTTGTTCAATTTAAAACAATGTTAATTCAAGCAAGCATTTAATGAAATGTATTGTATAACAAAAGTCCGCTAAACAGTTGCATATCACAAACAACTTTTGAAAGTAAGCGTCTAATGTTTTACACCATCTGATGATCATATATGAATGCTTTACTAAACGATGCATTTATTAATGAGTTGACTATGATAAAATGTTTTGAACACGTAATACAACTTAATGTTTATCAATGTTCAAAATATTTAATGCATTTTGATGCTTGTATACCTTGTTCTTGATATTTATGTAGATTACAAAAGTACAAAGACTTTTATCATAATCACTCCACACAAAATAAAAATGATGAGAGATATGAAGATCGTTCTGAAAATATTTCCCTTGAAGTCTTTTGTTCTGACACATCATACAAGCTACATTTTGCTAAAAAGTTATGACAAAGCATTATATCTCTACAAAGTAGACTGAGTTTGACTACTCACCTATAAAGGCTACCAACTTTACATGAAGTCAACCTCTTTGTCTAATGGACATTTCTCAAAAAAATTATAAATAGACAAAAGCTTGAAAAGAAGACAAGAAGAATAATATAAACAACTTTTGAATGCTCATACAAGTTTGTTGTTACTCTGTTTATATATAGTCTGAAGCTATATTTTTTAGAGAAAGAACCCTTAGCAAAATCTCAAATTTTATTCTATTGATTTTATCATCTCTTTGAAAGTTACTAATATGTATTTACTCATAACATTGATTGTGTTGTAAATTCTAAAAAGAATTAAAACATTGGTGTTTAGCTCAGTTGAGTTAAACAGTCTATACATATGTCTAGGGTTGAGAACATAAGTGGTTAGAATACTTATATATCAGAAATGGTTAAACTCGGACTAGTTGTGTTGGTTAGGTGAACTAAGAGTGATAAGAATACTCATTGTAAACTTGGAGAGGTAAAACTCATGTAATATTTTGAAAGATTAATGGAATCCCTTGAGAGTTCTTAAGGAAGAACCGGACGTAGTTCAGGATTGAGTGAACTAGTATAAAATTTGTTCTTTGTTGCTTTATTCTTTGAAATTTTTTCCATATACGCCATTTATAAAAACCAGCGTCTAAACATCTTATTTAAATTATATATATCTTACCAATCCATTAGATGTTTCTTTGTGAAAGAGTTTTAAACACACTATTTATCTCTCATCTAGTGTTTTCTTGTGATTTCGTAAAGACTATAAAAGCACCTTATATTATCTTGTTAAATAAATGTGTCTAACAAAAATGTGACTTATCATGAATTTCATTATATATTTTCAATTCAAATTCAAATCATATCAAATTTAACAAAATCATCTAGTAGGTATTAGAGGTCTTTACATGATACCAAATTTTTGTATCTCTTTTATTTTTTCTCATGATGAATAGAGATCCTACAAACTATACCCATGTTGCCTATATATTTCATTTATCATAAGGAAAACAAAGGACATACAAAAATTAATTAAGATGATAATTTATTTTAATGAGAATATGGGTGCCAACAATCTTAATAGTTTGGGTTCTTCAAATTAAAAGTATGAAGGATTTTTACATCATCGTTCATAAGTTAATTCCTAATTGTTTAACAGTAGAAAAAGGACGATGTCTTTCAAAATTAAAGTTGATTTCTAAATTTAAATTTTGAATTATATTTATATTTTTAAAATATAAAAGCGAGATCATCTAAGATTGCATCATATTACACATAAAATATAAATCTTAGTGTACAACAATTGGCAAATGTATACATGAACTTTGACAATATTTCTTTCTTCATAAAGTTTCACTTGACTAGAGATAACAAAATGCTTATTCCAAATAAAGGAGGAACTAGAGTCAAATAAATAAGAACTCACGTCTAAAGTTTTCAGCATGATAAAGAGGATTTGCTACAATGTACCATTAGTAACACTTTTATAATATTATTTTTCTATTGGAAAATGGTATTATAAAATTTTTGCAACATTTTAAAATGTTTCTTTTTTCTAATAAAATGTCATTGCAAGATTTTAATAATATATTTGTAAACTTTTCTGTTGATGTGTAAAAATGTTGCTGAAAATTATTAGTAACATAAGTAGCGTTTAACAAAATATTACTTAGAGATAACAAACCAGAAGCAAAAAAGCTTTCTTTTCAGTATTGTATCTGCAACAGAAAAGTCGGTATTAGAAGAATATGTTGATATCTTTCTCTTCCTGTACCTTCAGAATTACTAATTGCACTCCTACAACTTTTAGTAGAATGATTCTCCATTTATGGTTTATTTCGTCGAATCAGATATAAGACTATTGTAGAATCTTTCTTCTACACCTTTTCTGAATTTAATAAATATTAAATTCTGATGAAAATATTTTAATGTTCAATTTTAAAATTATTTTATCTTCTGAATAAAAGTCATAGAAAACATATGACATAGGGTTTTCCAACTTTATATTAAAGAAAATTCTCATAAACTAAAACAATGTCACAAAAATAAATATCAGACAAAAATATTTAAAATGCTAATTTGAAGTTGAAGTTAAATAAAAGTTTATTATAAAAGTGCTTGAGTCCATTATACTTAGTAAAGTATTAACAAATTTAAGGAACTTCAATTTTTAAAGAAAATTCACCAAAATATAATTCCTATATTATGTTAAATGTGATGGATATTTTGATATTGTATTCGTATGAATTGATTATCAACATAAATTATTGAGTATAATATTATTGATGAGTCTTAAAAAAATTAATAAAAAATTATATTACTAATGAAACTTAAGTTTAGAATTATAAAACAAATCATTAAACAACAATAAATTTTTTAGAGACAAAAAATAATTAGTCATAATATTGATTAACTTAAATATCATTTTATAAATAAAAAATTATTAGTATCTAAAATTGTTTTATGAATAAAAAAAAATTATAATTGATTTATAAAATAAAGTTTGGTTTCTCATTAGTTACCAAAGTTTTAGTTACTAAAAAATTAGTGTCTAATTTTATTTCTAATTTAAAATCAATCATAATAACTAACTAAAATATTAGTAAGTGATACTAAAACCAATTTATACTCTAACACAAATCAATTATAAATTTTTATTCATAAAAAAAAATATTTCCTATGTCAATAAATTATAGTTTATAAAATGATATATAATTTATTTAATATTTTAATCTATAACATTGATTGTTGTGTAATGATTATATTATACCATAATCTATATAAGATATAAATATTATTTTCAATAAAATATTTTAAGACAATAAGTTTGTAAATTTTATCCAATGTATTCAAAAGTTTATGATTTTTCTTTAACTCACACTTAAATTTTCAAGAAAATGTTAGAAAAAAAAGAGGAAATTATCATAAAATACTATACAACATTAAAATTATTCTTTTTATTTTTATTTTTGTCAAATAACCACACACAAAAACATCAAGTTAGGTGGTGACTTGTACCTTTTCTCAAATTGTTCTTCTTTTTGCATCTTTTACGTATTTTCAAACTATGCCTAATCATATATGTGCCTACCGCAGAGCAAAAACTTCAACTTAATAGTGATTGATCACTTACCATGATAACATGCAATTTAAGCAAACAAGTTAAGGTTATAAAAACTTACATTCACGATACTAAACACGGGACTATTTCAAAAATTCTATAATTTTCTACTTTATGAAACTCCATAATAAGACATCATAGGAATGTTAATAATTGATTAAATAAACACTTAATTGCACTGCAGCTCCAATCACGATTACATATTCAATCTTGCATTGCATAAAAAATTTTAAATAATAAATAGAAATCTTATAACACAACACATTGCTAAACCTTTAAAAATATTTAAATTTAGGAATGTTAATAAGTGTAAACCCATTTCTTCTTCTTCTTCTCTCTCTCCCTTCTGCGTAATATTTTTCCTTCATAATTGATCTCTTTCAAAATCTAATCTCATAGTTAAGGGACGAGGGAACATTTCTACCTAGTCAAATTTTCAAAAAGATTAAATTTTTATTTATTCTTTTTATCTTATTTTTCTTCTGATTTTGTTATTAAGGCAGTTATTAGAGTGAGTTTTAGGCCTAACTCAACCCTACAAAACCGGCTTGTAAGGTGAAGTTTGCACCTCACTTATATATTATAATTTGACCTTATCTCTAGTCGATGTGGGACTTCCAACACACCCCCTTTACCCCGAGGTATAGACATCTCGTGCGTGATAGTAGAAATTGAGTGGTCCAATATTGGCCCGACAAAGGGTGGAATAGAAACAGAAATGCCCACTTAGAACTTTCTAGGATAGGCTTTAACCATGGCTCTGATACCATGTTAGAAAATGAGTTTTAGGCCTAAATCAACCTCACAAAACCGGCTTGTAAGGTGAGGTTTGCACCTCACTTATATATTATAATTTGACCTTATCTCTAGTCGATGTGGGACTTCCAACACACCCCCTTCACGCCGAGGTATAGACATCTCGTGCGTGATAGTAGAAATTGGGTGGTCCAATAGCGGCCCGACAACGGGTGGAATAGAAAGAGAAATGCCCACTTAGAACTCGCTAGGATAGGCTTTAACCATGGCTCTGATACCATGTTAGAAGTGGACTTTAAGCCTAACTCAACCCTACAAAACCGGCTTGTAAGGTGAGGTTTGCACCTCACTTATATATATATATACATATATATTATAATTTGGCCTTATCTCTAGTCGATGTGGGACTTCCAATACACCCCCTTCACGCCGAGGTATAGACATCTCGTGCGTGATAGTAGAAATTGGGTGGTCCAATATTGGCCCGACAATGGGTGGAATAGAAACAGAAATGCCCACTTAGAACTTGCTAGGATAGGCTTTAACCATGGCTTTGATACCATGTTAGAAAATGAGTTTTAGGCCTAACTCAACCTCACAAAACCGGCTTGTAAGGTGAGGTTTGCACCTCACTTATATATTATAATTTGACCTTATCTCTAGTCGATGTGGGACTTCCAAATACCACCCAATTTCTACTATCACGCACGAGATGTCTATACCTCGGCGTGAAGGGGGTGTGTTGGAAGTCCCACATCGACTAGAGATAAGGTCAAATTATAATATATAAGTGAGGTGCAAACCTCACCTTATAAGCCGATTTTGTGAGGTTGAGGTAGGCTTAAAGTCCACTTCTAACAGTAGTTGAAAAAAAGTGATATTCTTAACTTGGTATAATATATATTAAAATTTTATTATGTTTGAATATCTTTCTCTAGTTCCTTAGGAATAATCATTTTATTTGATTTTGGAAATTTTATTAAGGACAAGATTTTAGGTAAGGAAAGTTATTTATGTTTTTTTTTTTTTTTTATAGAATCTTAGGATATACTATGTGAAAATAATGTGGTAACAATATATTGAGTTATATGTAAGGATTGTCATTTGTTTAAATACTTGAGCTTGTGTTATTGGGTTTGAATTAACAAACATTTGTTTAAAATGTTGACTTGGATTTTTCATTTGAATTGTTTAGATTATATTATTAAAGTGTTTTTGAAGTTTAAGTTAAAGTAAAATAAAGATTCAGACCTTAGTCTTGACTTGATATCAGTTAAGCGAATGAGATTTTAGATTAATCGAAAATTGAACTAAAAATAACCTTATTCTCAATTGTATTTTTCACAAGTAAAAATAACATTATAGTTCAATCTCTAAATTTGCTAAACTTTTGCTTATGTAAGTCTATTTTCCTCAAACTAAGATATTTGTTATCAACCTAATGATGTTTTTTATTTTTTTCTTGTTGTCTCTTTAATGATTGTATTTTGATGTTTATTATAAATATAAAATTAATATTAGTTTGTATATCTAATTGATTTTTGATTTTCTTTTAGTGAATTAGGTTGTATGGAAATGATTATTTAGAATGGTAAAACTTATATGTATTTGGAGTTGCATATATGAGATGATGATATGTATTATTTGATTTTTGTATTAAGTATTGTGTCTATGCCATAACAAATATCTTTTTGCTTCCTAAGTTACATAAACTAAAATAATAGGTGATAAAAAGTTGAAGAGAGACATTTGCAAATATCCGTGTGAATTTGTAATAATCTTATTTTGATTTTGTGATTAATCCATGTTTTGGATTGGATCAAACATTAGTTTTTAGTAGGATATACTTAATGCAAATCTTTCAAAAGATATTAGTTGATATTTCACTCATTAAATTTTTGATATAAAGATCAATTTGCATGATATTTATATATTGATGTTTTGGATTGGATTAAATTTTATATATTGATGTTTTTATGATATTTGACTAACTTGAATTGTCGTGGTTTGTTAATAAAAAAATCCTTTTATTTTCACATTTTTTTGTTGAAAATTTTGTTTTTAATAACTCACCCTGCACAAGTTGTTAACTGTATTATGTACACTGATGTATATATACAAATGCAGAAACAACATATGGATGAGAATTGAGATTTTGATTTGACTTATTTATGTAAATAATTATATATATATATATATATATATATATATATATATATATATATATATATATATATATATATATATATATATATATATATATATATATATTAATTATAGACCTTTTATTAGATAATATTATATGTTTTCTAACGTTTTCAATGGGTAAATGGGTACTGAATGAGTTCCACGATAAAGATGCTTTTAAAAAAAAATCAAATCTTCAATGGGTTTATATTTTTATTATTGAAAAATTGGTTTCTTCTTATATTGATAAAATTCACTTATATTTCTAAAGTAATTACTCTCTTATCACAAGGTTACACATTTTTTCTTGTTATATTCAATAAAATCAATTTCAATAAATCAAATAGTTTTTAGATTTCAAATTCAATTACTTTTACTTATTTTTAATATTTTTATTTAGAGTTAACTATGTTTTTCCTCTTTAAATTATAACACAAATTTGGTTTTGATTCATATTTGAAAATTTGATTTTGTTAGGTCTCCAAACGTAAGAAGTGCATAGTCCTCCATGTCTAACAACATTAAATTTTTTTTTTTACGTGACAAATAATGAGATGAAAAAAGAATTCTTTTCACTTAAAAGCATGTGTAATTTAAAAATAGGCCACATTAGCTAATGAGAATTACGATGAGACAAAAAATTTATACCTATTAATTATGGGATGATAAAAAATATGAAATTTTGCTTTGAGAACGAGAATGAGATAATAAAACATGTTTCCATCCCACCGTATCCCATTGTCATCTCTACTTTCCATATCATTAATCTATACTCAATGTTGCATCAATCTACTAAGTAAATCTTCAACTTCAAATACCATAATTTAATGGTAGTGTGTTCAATAGAAGAATCACCCCTCAACAAAGGCTTTATGAGTTGAGTGAATTTGTGCAAAACTAGCAAGTACATACTTTGATTGATGAGAAAGAAGAGAAGAGAGAAAAGTTTAATACTTTGATTTCAAGATTGAGAAAATATTTTATTTTTGTGAAAACATCAATTCACCCCCCTTTTGGTGTAAAAACAAAGCCTACCTGTTTCCCAACAATTTTTTTTTTCTAGAGAGTGTGAATCTAGTGTTCTTAGTTTATATCACTCTAGGTTAGAAAAGCATGCATGTGAGTGGTGGGATGAAAGGAATTATTGGGTTAATATAGGTAGAAAATCTTCCATTCATGATTGATATGAATTAAGAGCTTGTATGAGAAGAAAGTTTGTGCCTCCTTCAATCAAAAGAAACCTAGAACTAATGAAAAATAGTATTGAAAATGGAAAAATATTTCTTGAGAGTTTAAATGATCATGGTTTCTTTCAGAGAGAAATAAAATTTAGGGCAAGACTTCAATAATTAAGGGATAAGAAAAGGGAAAGAGAGATTAAAAGAAGAGAGCAAGAAAGAAAAGAGGAAGAAAAGAGAGTATATGAGAAGAGAAAGAGAAGAAAAAGAGCAAAGAGAAAAGGAAGATAGAAGAAAATAAGAAGAGAGAAGAGCGAAAGAAGAGAGAAAGAAGAGAGAAAGGAAGAAGAGAGATGAGAAAGAAGAGAAGAGGAAAAGGGAATAGAAGAAAAGAAGAAAAAAGAGGAAAATGGAGAAAAAGACGAATAACTACTGATGGCAAATCCAATTCTTCCAAACATCACGAAACCTAAAAGGGAATGTTTCCAATTCTTAATTTCTTTTCCAATCATTGTTGACTCTTCAGATATTGAATTTTCTTCCAAATCAATTTTGACTTTTGAGTTACTGTTACCCTTGTGGAAACAAATAACTCAAAATAAAAGTAAAATAACTTGGGAATATGGACTTCTAAATTTTTCCAACACTATAAAACAAAATATAAGTAGTCCTTATTCTCTTGCTTTTATAAAAAAATTCTTCCTTGGATCAATATTAATTGGAGATATATTTCATGTGTTTTGCAGATTCGCGTTGAATCCAGGTGGAAGAACAGTAGATCTTAAGGAATAAAGGAATAAGGCCACTTCAAGATGGCCCTGCTCCCAAGACAATATGGAGCGTCTTCATAAGGCAATTACCAAGATTTGAGGACAAATCTTTTTTTAAGAGGGAGGGAATGGTGGAATAAGCCTGAGAACCCTTCGTCTTTTTTGTATTTTACATTTTTCACTGTATTGTACTTTTAGCTTGTATCTTATAAATACTCATCTCCACCATTGTAAACTTCACTTTTGAGAATAATGAATTGTGATTTATGTAGAGAAAATCCACACACAATTCTCTCTTGAAAGTCAGGCTCGAGAGTCTAAGAGATCCACCTCTAGCCACCTTCCAAGCACACTCATCCATTTCTCCATTGTGCTTCCACACAATCTCTTTCCTCCACATCGCATCCTCCGCTGCCACATCCTCGTGCCACCGTTCCGTTCCCCGCCACATTACTTTTCCTCTTATGCACAAGAGGAACACATCTTCATTCACACCATTCACCGCATTTCACTTGTCGCATTTCTCCCACGTCTTCCTCGGGTGCATTTCTCCTTCTCGAGAGCTCTCTTCACAGGTTCATCACGTTAAGCCTCTTTCCTTCACGGATTCATCATTTATTTTCACTTCTCTTCCTTTTTCACCAAACACATTCATCTAAACTTAGGGTTTTCCCCTTCCTTCACCATTTATTCACATTTTGACCAATTAAACCTTCTTATCACTGATTAGAAACCTTTTCCACTGTTTAAAACCTTTGCTCCACCGATTAATCGGTCAAGATAGTGTCTCTGCATCATTCCAGGGTTTCCACGGTTCGCCTAGAGTTTTTCGTGTCGAATCCAAAGCATATCCTCTCGCTTTGGATTCTCCTATGTTCATCTCTGATTCTCTCTCAATTTCAAGTTTGATCTCAAGTTCCTATTCCATTCCGCTACGTCTTCTCTCGTCGGAGAAGCTTCAAGGAGCATTAGCGTCACGCCAACCGGTTACCTCCTCTTGCTCTTCCATCACCCTAGCTCACAAATTCTCTACACTAAACCTTAATTTTGACCAAAACAACTGCAATTAACATTAATCTTTTCTTTCAAGAGTTCAATTAGCACAATTTACTTATCAACATCAAATTTCAGCATCACAAGCATACACCAAACAAATTCTACTTTTATTTCATCTACTCATTATCATACACTTCATCAAATTCATCAAAATCCCCAAAATTTATCAAGAACACCAAATTAACATTCACATACCATTCATTTACACAACATACATACAATTTAAAAGTGATTAACTAACTTCCCTTACCTCTAGAATTTTGCACAACTCAAGAAATACCCCGATCGAGACTTGCACTGCAAGGAATTTTTAGAAAACCTATAATTCACCAACTGGTGAGGAGAATTCAACCTTAGAACCTAAATTGAGTTAAGAATCAAGAAAGAAGAACTCTCTTCACATGCAAAAACAAATTCTTTTGCATGCTCACAGATTTGGGAAAATATTTAAGTAAAGGGAACGAAACTTACTTACTCTGATAAAAAATTTGATCAGATAGACAAGTCGACTTTGACGTCTTGATCGTCTAGGTACCTCATGATCGTCAAACAAATTATCCAAGCATGAGAATTTGTAGAGAGAAGTGAGAGAAACGGTTCTTAGAGAGATAAAGTGTTCTTAAAGTAATGAGACACGTTTATAAAATTCTATTTATATTATAAGATTATTTTAAAATAAAATAATCGGTCTCATTATTTTAATACACCTATCTACTCTAATACTCTATTTTCTAGGTTTTTACAAAATTCAACATTTTAATTTTTGTTCTTATTTTAAAACGTTCAATTTTGGTGCATTTTCTATTTAATTTCTTTATGTTCTTGTGCAATTAATTTACTATTTTTATTTTTTTTTCTTGGATTTCTAAATTTCTAGGTTAATTCTCTAATTTTGTTCTTAATTCATTGATTGAGATTTATCTTTCTATGGTTATTGTTTGATTGTTGATCAGATGATATAAGTTGTGCTAATTCCAAGATTGTTTGTCATGTTCTACTTCTCTCTCTTGTCCTTTAAGTCTCCAAGGTCTCCTATTCATCCAAAACGACTCTGATGATATATGTAGAACGTACTTCAATGTTAAAGTTAGTAGATGACTGACTAATATAGTTTTACTACAGTGATGCATGTATTGCATATATAATGCCTATGTGTGAAAGTCATACCTTAGAGCTTTATAGTGGTTGTTATGGACTTTTATCTTCTTCTTTTTTTCTTAATCACACTCCAATCATATATCTTAATCGACATTAACAAATTGATTCCTCATTATTAATCTGACCATTCTGTAACCAATTGACCATGTCGTTCGATAAGGGTGGTCAACCACAAATGATAAGTCCAAGAGGTCGACCTATAGTGGTCAGTTAAAGGAGCTTTGTTCAAAGGAGTTCGGTTTAAAGTGATCGGTCTAAAAGAGCTCGATCCAGAGTATTCGGCCAAAAAAGTCATTTGGTTTTGGAGTTAGACTGTTCAATTGATGAATGACCATCCGAGAATGACCGAACAATTATATTGTATAATTCTAAATGTTCAGTATATCAAATTATAATTGATTTTGTTTGATGAAAATTATTAAATTAGATATTGAATTAAATTATATGTTTCTTTTACACAAATTGAACTCATAATTCTAACATGAATTGAATATGGTGAATCAATTCTTGTTAGTACTTGTTAGTTCTTTGTGATGTGAATATTTAATGATTTACCATTGTTTTGTGTTTACAAATAGTCATATATTTCGATGATATATAACGAACTAAGAAGAATACTAGAGAGTTAACTATTATTTTCCTTAAATTTTAATTCTGCTTACCTCAAACCTAATAATTAAAATAAAGTGAAAATAAGATGAAAGATCAATGCTCCTTATGAATACAATATATGGTAATTCCTAGTATTACCATATAGACGAGATTAAATACTTAAAATTGAAAAGTTAAATATTCTCATATAACAAAATCTAAACAACAAATAAAAATGATAAGTGTGTTTAATTCGATGAAATTTACATTTGCATTTCTTAAATTACAATATATTGTTTGAAGAAAAACTAACTAAAATAAATGTGTAATTTAAATTTTGTTGATAGGAAAAGTAACTTAAATAACTTGAATATTTATCCTTATAGTTATATCCACTTAATACTTAAATAAATAATAAATATTTTCGTAATTTAAAACAAAAACAAATATTTGACGAATAAAAATATATATTATTCTCATTTCGTATTATTATCTTATAATTATATCCTAGTAATACAAATAATTGTGGTTAAAGACAATAGTTGAGTCAATATCCACATTTTCAGATTTATGTGTTATGATAAGTATAAGTACTATTATAGCCAAAAGTAATTTTAATTAAAGCATAATATTAAAAGCACACCCAAATTTGTGTTTATATTTTGACCACACAAAAGGGGAGTAAATGAACTGGCAGGAGCCAACCATCGATCGCTCTTATAGACTGAAAACAATCCTATACCAATCTTTGAAATTTTCGAACTATTTTCAATATGAATTAAATACTCATTCCTCTAAAAATATCTCCCTAATCAGTAACTCTTTTTTGTCAGAATAGATAACTACAAAATAATCTTCATGTTTTCATTCAAACTAGAAGTAATTAGAATGAAAATGAATGCATAACTAAAGGTAAGAACCGGAACGATTTTTATTGAATGACTGTCAGATCTAATAAATTAGTCGATCGGTTAATCTTAAATAACAATTAAAAATTAAAAATGATTAATTTATTAAAATATAATTATTATTAATTAGATTGTAATTAAATTTTGTTTATTTTAAAATTATAAATACACATCAGATATAATGATAAATTAATTACATTTAAAATAAATTTATTATTTAATTGTTGAATTTTGTTAATTTTGCTGTTTATTAGATCTATTGATAAAGAGGTTCATCGAGAAAACACAGTACTAATAAAATCTGAATGAAACTATATAAAAGATTGACACCAATCTTTACTCAAAACCTTAAAATAATATATTAATGGATCTTTCATCTTATATAACGTTCATACATTTTCATTTCTAACAAATATGAAACATAGATTTATTCTTGAATTCTCAACACTATTATCATTGTCCACTAAAAAAAGAAAAAGAAAAAGAAAATGTAGGAAATGCAGAAAGAGTGATGTGAATGGTATAAAAAGTAAGAAAAAATAAACTGAGCTAAAATAAAATTTGAAAGGCATGTTGTGTTCTTTTTCTCTGGTAAAGGGCATATATACAAATAATAAAATTATTGGTTGATAAAGTCTATCACGTTGAAGCACGTTGTGGGGTCAGAAAAAATTAATGGAATTCTTGAATTCAGAGTACAAAATAAGAAAAAGGAAAGGCAACTTTATCAGTTTCTCCTCTTCCACATGTAATTGGAAAATTATTTGATATTTACACTGAGAAAATAAAACAGAAAAACCGACTCAATAACTCTTTGTAAATTGTACTAGCATGTTATTCATCGGCAAGTCACTTCATTACCCACACTATTGCAAAATGGTCCCTAATAAAAATTCAAATAATTGGTCATCATAAAGCCTTAGAAGGTTGTTAGCCATCAAAATATTCATTCTATTTATTATGTTAGGTCGAATATAACTGAATTTGTCACCGGTTACTTCCATTTCATAAATAGACTTTGCCTATGCATAGTGACCTATATCTAACAAAAAAAACCATTAATTCATCATTATCATCAAATTAGGTTCAAATTATTATTTTCATAACCAAGCTTCAAACTCTACTTTCTCACACCACGTGCTCGGATCATCACCCAAATTTCCTCCAATTTATTATCCAAACTATATATTATATATGTGCTTACATTACACTATTTCATATTTATAACATCGTATAATCTTTAAACTAATTAAATTATGAATCCATATAGTTTTTTTAACTACTATATTTTAATTAATTTATGAAGAATTGGTTTGCATTGAAAATACGTAAAAATGTGAAACTAATGTTAAATAAAATTTTGAAGGATTGGAAAAGTCTATAAAATATGAGTTCCCTTGATAGAATGAGTTCCACGAATTTATTAGAAGGCAATGATAATTGATATCAACCCTAGGGGTAAATTAGTAATTCCACAACGGCATTTGTGAAAACGGCCACTGAAATCCAAAATCCGCAAACGCAAAAGCTGACCTACAACAATGGGCCACAACTTATTATCTCCATCGTCGCTTCTGCGGTCTATTTCCCACTACAACTGTTATTTTTCTTTTTCTAAAATATTTATCGCAAAAACCAAAAATTAAAAAAATAAAAAAATCTTTTACGTTTTTGATATTTTTTTTTTCCTATAATCATATATATAATATCTCATACTTTATTACTTTCATTTTTCTTTTCCTGGCACTTACTTGTGACACACAGATACGAGAAGCAAAGCGACTTTTCTGTCGTTTTTATTTTCAACCCAATAAAAAAAAAGTGAAGATTCCATGCTCTAATAATGAATGAGTTTAATTTTTTATTATATTATATATATTGTCCGAAAATGTAATTTTTTAAAGATATAATAAAAAATTACTTTTTTTTTTAATCATATTAACAAAGTGGCACTATTCATCAAATATCTGTTTTAAAGCATTTCATAGGTGTGTATTAATTAAACTCATAATAAAATTAAAAAGATAAACAAAACCCATGTACATCACATGGAATGAAAGTTGCTTCACCTTAATTAAAGTCCATTTTTTTTTTCTCTGCTACGAAATAGAAATAAATTAAACTCCACAAAATAAATAAATATATAATAACCTCAAGCATCCCATACTCATAAAAACCCTTATATAGTATTCACCTTGTCTTCTATAATTCATTTTTTTGCTCTAGCTGTAATTGCATAGGGACACAATATCTCTGTAGCTATATGCAGCTAGGAGACTCAAGTGTGTTGGAGATCTCCTCCCATAGCGAGCCCGAGATGGCGGTGGCCGCGGCGACGGAAGGAGCGGCTCACGGCGGCGAGGATGACGGTGGTGATGATGAGATGATTGGGGTGGATGTGGATGCAAATTCAGGTGAAGGAAATGAAGGTAATAAGATGAGCTTTGGAGGGAACCGGTGGCCCCGCCAAGAAACTTTGGCTCTCTTGAAGATAAGGTCGGATATGGATGCAGTTTTTCGTGATTCAAGTCTTAAAGGTCCACTATGGGAAGAAGTTTCAAGGTAGATAAAACTATATATAATAAATATATATATATATATATATATATATATATATATATATATATATATATATATATATATTTATATATATAACTCAATTTCAATACATCTTTTCTCTCTATTCATCTCTTTCATTTTTTTCTTTTTGAAGTCACTTCATTCTTTCTTTCATTGCTTCTGAAGAGACTATAAAGTTCAATATCTCCCTCCAGATCATGCATGCAGATCTGTGAATTGGTTTTCAATTGGTAGTTCAATCAATTAAATATCACTTCCCTTTATTCCAAAACTTTTGTATATTCGAATTGTCGAGATTTTTTATTTTATTTCATGCACCAAATCGTATCACAGTATCAGTGAGATAGTAAATATTCTATATGATGAACTTGGTCTGCATAATTGACCTCAGTTTTTCATATCTAAGTTTCAGGTTTTGTTTAAAGGTAAAGGCATCTGTAAAATGGATCCGTGTTTGAAATGAATCATTCTGTGATTTGCTCTAGCTTTTAGGTCACTCTTCATTCAATTGGGTTCCTGGTTTCAATTTTTGTTTAGTTTTTTTGTCTTATTTGTTAGATTCTCTTAGGTAATATTGAACCATCTCTTCTGTTGTTAATTTAGTACATCGAGGCAAGTACATTTCGTTGTCTGAGATTCTATAACTTGTTTATTTGAAAGCATTAGTTCATTATTTTTATTATTTATATATGATTTTATTTATCTCAAGCATTTCTTTTTGTATTGGATAATGTTGAATTTTGGTTTTTCTTTCTCTTTCTACATATATCTGTGTCTAATTTTATGCATAAATGATTGCACGCAGGAAACTGGAGGGGCTTGGATATCATCGAAGTGCAAAGAAATGCAAGGAAAAGTTTGAGAACGTGTACAAGTACAACAAGAGAACCAAAGAAAACAAAAGTGGGAAATCACATGGAAAAACCTATAAATTCTTTGATCAATTACAAGCCCTTGAAAATCATCATTTCACGATCTCTTACCCAACAAAGCCACAACCTACTTTGGCAACAACAAACACATTGACGTTGCCAGCTAGACAAAGTGATCATGGTAACAACAATGTTATCTCTTATGTCACACCTTTTCCTTCCACAAACCCTACACACATTTCTCCTTCACCACAAACCAATACCGATACCAACACAAACACCACCATAGTATCCACAACCAACCCTAGAGACACATCACCACCACAAACCACCACCAACAACACCAACAACGACAATGTCACGTATTCTTTGCCAAACATGAACACCCCTTTCTCAACCACCACCACCACTTCCACCTCTTCTTCCACAGCATCTGATGAAGACTTGGAAGAGAGGTACCGGAGGAAGAGAAAGTGGAAGGACTACTTCAGGAGGCTCACTAGGAAGGTCCTCTTGAAGCAAGAGGAAATGCAGAAGAAGTTCTTGGAAGCCATGGACAAAAGGGAGAGGGAAAGAGTGTCACAACAAGACAATTGGAGGATCCAAGAGATGGCAAGGATTAACAGGGAACATGAGATTCTTGTTCAGGAGAGATCAACAGCAGCAGCCAAAGATGCTGCAGTCATTGCATTATTGCAGAAGATGTACGGCCAGCAAAACACCACACAACATGTTCAAGTACAACCACCAGAACAACAGAATCAAACAACGCTACAATCACAGCCTCCAACACCAATGCCAAACAATAATTTTGAGGTCAAGAAATTGAATAATGGTCATCACAGTGCTACCAGTACTAGCACTGTCACTACTTCTCCCGCGACTTCTTCTTCTTCTAGATGGCCAAAGGCTGAAGTTCATGCTTTGATAAGGTTGAGGACAAGTCTTGATACCAAGTATCAAGAAAATGGACCAAAAGCTCCATTGTGGGAAGATATATCGATCGCAATGCAGAGGCTTGGTTACAACCGGAGTGCAAAGAGATGCAAGGAAAAGTGGGAGAACATCAACAAGTACTTCAAAAAAATGAGGGAGAATAACAAAGAAAGGCGTGAAAATAGCAAAACATGTCCTTATTTTCACGAGCTTGATGCTATATACAAGGAAAAGAGCTTATCCCAGAATCCCTTTGGCGTGTTCCAGAACATGAAGCCAAACGAGATGATGATGATGGAGCCATTGATGGTGCAACCGGAGCAGCAATGGAGGCCTCCACCCCAATCGTTGGAAGAGGGTATAGAGAAGAACTCTAGCGATGAATATCAAGAAAAAGAAGAAGAAAACGATGGTGATGATGATGATCACGTTGCTGTTGAAGAAGATGAAGATGGTGTGGAAGATGAAGGGTGTGAGACTGGGACAAATGATTAAACTGCTTCAGTGGACACAGTTGAAGGAGACAAGATAAGGAATTTTCTGAATGGAGAAATATTACGTGTTTGTTCAATGTACTTTTACTTATAGCCTTTATTTTTTATCATTTTTTTTTTTCAAACTTGAAAATGTGATTACTTATTGAGGAAAACAATTCTTGGGTATAGTGATTCAATTTATATTTTTCTGATGGGGTTGTAACATGTTACTGATAAGAAACAGAAATTGTCATAGATTGTTGATATTAAAAGCATGACACAAACACCTGTGCCAGAAAATTCAATTCTTCAATCATGAACCATGAGCTATCTATCTAAAGGCATGGGGCTTCAGTGGCTTCACATAACATACCCTATCTGAGAGACTTTTCCTGAGCATGGGGTATCATAAAAGGTGATGATTGGGGTAGTGGGTCAGACTTCTGCCACCATGAACTAGATTCAGAGATTTAACTCAAAAACACCCACATGGGCCAGCAAAGCAGCTGTAGTGGGTGTGTGCAATCTGGTTTTGGATTTATAAATTATCAATAATGCTTTCTTTTTTAAATTCTTATATATATATATTTACATCTTTTTTCACTAACCCTTTTCTTGTTCTTACTTTTCCTATCTTACCCTATATTTTTTGTTCTCTTTTATCTTCAATTAAACATATAATATGGTCCTACATGAACTTTTAATTTAGTTATTGTACCGAAAAATATTACTACTTTGATACTTTTTTGCCATTACTTTGATAGGTAGAAACCTATTAAATTCGTGCTTATATGATCTGTTTTTACAAACATCAACATGAAAAAAAAAAAAAGGATCAAATTAAGAATGTGTTAAGTTAAGAATATACTATACAAATAAATTAGACTAGAAGTTTTAACATTTAATTATAAAATTTGGTATTATTTTTTCTGTAAGAATTTTCTCATATTAAGGTTTTTTTACAGAGAATTATTCATGAATTTTTAGTAAAATTAATGTCACATGCATACTTATAGTCTTGTACTTTTCATTTTCCCATGTTTGTTGGCTATATATGGGAGCTATCAGAGAGTCACTGTTGTACTTTCATATTTTTCCTGTGTTTTTGGAGGCTTTGATTGCGTATGAGAAGGGAAAACTTGGCTAATTTTCAACCATTGACTTCACATGCCGCCAGATTTGGGAAGATCATTTATATTATTTTAACCGTGAGATAACTGACAATGCATTTTTAACATTATGTATGATTAATTTATCTTTAATTATGTTTATCTTTCTCCTGAATTTAAAAACATGTACCAGAAAACTTAGTTGGGTCAAGAATCAAACTATCAGATAAGTTTATAGCTGGTCTCACTTAAACAAATATTAAAACTGCAAGTCTTAGAAAATCAGCCCAGACAGAGTTCGTTGACAAAAAATATATATAATAATTATATATCTTATTATGAAAGAAAAAGAAGTATTAGTAATTAAAAGTAATAAGAATGTATTTTTTTTTATGGTTTAATAGGAAGAATAGTAGTTAAATAAATTTGTCAACTAGTTTTTATTTGTCCCATTAACGCAATTTTTTCTTAAATAAAACATGTTATAGTTGGACACTTATGTCAAAAAAGATTGATTTTCTTTTTAAGTTGTATTATTGGATTTGTATAACATGTATCTAACTGTTAACAACTCATGAGATAAAATAGTCATCATAGGAAGGTGAATAAGATGAAGAGGAAGAAGAACGTTTACTATAAACCAATTCTTCTTTTCTAAAGACGATGTATACTTTATTATTAGATAGTTCAAAATAACATGTTTATAATTCAAATTAGAGCTGTCAAAATGGGTAACCTGGCTTGATCCGACCTAACTTACCACGGGTTGGTTACTAGTGAGCCAACCCAACTCGACTCACTTATTAGCGAGCTGAGAAAATTTGAACCCAACCTGACCCACTTCATATTGGTGAGTTAAACGGGTTGACTCACTAGCTCATTTAATTATAAGTTTTTGTTTAAATAAAAAAATTACAATTTTTTTTTTAAATTCAAATCTAAATAAATGTCACACTAAAATGATGTTAAACTCTAAAGATAATTCAAAATAAAAAAAAAGTATCATACAATCCAAGCGTAATCCAAAAACATGTACAAAAGGTGAACAAATAAGTTTTTAATATTGATAATTTTTATATCACTTGTCCATTTATAATATTAAAGTCTTGAATAGATAAATTTATAATATTTTTCTCTCTTGAAACATCTTCTTCTTTATCACCATCTACAATATAATAAAAAAAATGCTTAATAATATTAAAACATAAAATACTAAATAATAAAATTACAATAGGTGGGTTGGTGAGCCAACCCGGCTCACCACGGGTTCAACCCGGTGAGCTGGGTTCTAAGTGAGTCGAGTTGGAGGCCCTCAACGCAGAGCTCTTGCATTGGCGCCTGAGCGTGTTACCAATAAGGGAGTATTGGTAAAACCTGAAGATGAGTTTTGATGATGCTGCAACTTGTAGATTTTGAATATAATAGGAAAATATTTAAAAAACAACTTGTAGATTTTGAATGTAATAGGAAAATATTGTAATATTGTAATTCTTACTGATATAATC
>NC_028351.1:26458960-26461546 GCF_000741045.1 Vigna radiata var. radiata | reverse complement strand
GTAGTGATTAACGACTGGACGTAGATTCTGTTGAGTCGAACCAGTATAAAAATACTCGTGTGATTTTTCTATTCCCTACACTTGTTTTACTTAATGCGTATCAACTGTTTGGTTAATTTTCTGAAAGAAAATTACTTTCGTTTAAAAAAGGCCAAATTCGTTTTAACTGTGACCGAATACGCTTTACCCTCTCTGTGTTTTAATTCCGCTGCGTTATACTCTTCGAAAATTACCCCCTCCGATACCGTCAGTTGGTATCAAAGCTTGCTTTAATAGTTTTTCAAAATATTTGTGAAAATGGCCGGTCATAATCAAAACGTTGTATATGCTGAGGGTGCTTCCATTAACAGACCTCCACTATTTACTGGTGATAACTATGCTTTTTGGAAAGTGAGAATGGAAATTTTTATGGGGTCTGTTGATAGAGGCATCTGGGAAGCTGTACAAAATGGCCCTTATATTCCTATGAATAATGTTGATGGTGTAGAGACAGAAAAACCTTATTTTAGTTGGACTGCTGAAGAAAATAGACGAGCCAGTTTGATATTAAAGCTCACAATATAATTTCATATACTGTTGTACTTGATGAATTTTATAGAATTTCAGTGTGTAAGACAACACAGGAAATGTGGGAAGTCCTCAGAGTCACTCATGAAGGAACAAAGGACGTGAAACATGCTAAGAAGAACACTCTCATTCAGGAATATGAGATGTTCAGAATGCAACCTGGAGAAACGATCTCTGATGTTCAAAAGCGTTTCACTCATATTGTGAATCACTTAACAGGGTTGGGTAAGACTTTTGATACTGATGAACTTAATGTGAAAATTCTGAAATCTTTGGATAGGTCTTGGCAACCAAAGGTGACTGCCATCTCGGAGTNTCAAAATCTTACTCAGATGACAATGCCAATCTTGTTTGGAAAGCTCCGTGAGCATGAACTTGAGTTGAGGAGATTGACTGCTGAAGAGGATCAAGGCGAGAGGAAAACTCTAGCTTTCAAGTCCGAAATATCTAAAGGAAAAAGCTCTAAGAGGATCGAAGAAGATGATTCTGATGATGAGGAAAACATGAGCTTGATGATAAAGAAATTTGCAAAATTCATGAAAGCAAAGGGAAAGGACAAGTTTCATAAAGAAAGGAAAGAAAGTCAAGAATCTCCATCAAATGTGAAGTGCTTCGGTTGTGGAGAAAGGGGGCACATAAAATCTGAGTGTGCAAAGAGCAAGAAAAGTGAAGACAAGAAGGAAAGAAAATTTCACAGGAAAAAGAAAGCATACATAGCTTGGGAGGATAATGCTTCTAGTTCAACAAGCTCAAGTGACACAGAAGAAGAAGCCAACCTATGCCTTATGGCAGATTCTAAAGATACAGGAAGCCAAGTAAGTGAGTCCAGTTTTGAATCCAGTGAATTAGATTTACAAAAGGCTTTCTTTGATTTGATGAATGAATCTAAAAAACTTGATGCTGCTCATAAAAAATTAAGAAAGGAACATAATGAATTAAAGTTAAAATATGATAAACTGCTTGATGATGAAGTTATGTTAAGAAATAGAGTTAATACCTTAGAAATTAAATTATCAGATGCAAATGCTACTATTGAACCTGTTGAATGCTTGTCATGCAAAAGTTATATGTTTGATATTGATATACTTGAAAATTTGCTTGCTAAGGCAACTAAAACTAATTCACATGCTAAAACAAATTTTAATAAAAGCAATGTTAAAAATAGAAACATGCATCAAAATTATAAATCCAAGGTAAGAAGAACTCGAAAAATTTGGGTTGTTAAAGGAACTTTTGTTAAAAATAAAGTTAGTAATGTATGTTGTTTTTACTGTATGAAGCATGGTCACACATCAAACAAGTGCAATANTAAACATGTTGGTGTGCCAAGTGGCAAATATGCGTGCGTTAAAGCTGTGAAATGATGTAAATTTGCAAAAACTAACCCCAAGGACCCATAATTGAGATTGGGGACCTAAAATTATTGCTAACTTGTTTTGTAGGATCAATCTAAGTCAAAGAAGTCATTATGGTATCTTGACAGTGGTTGCTCAAGACACATGACTGGTGACAAGAAAAGGTTCATCTCTTTTGAGAAGAAGAAGCAAGGATTTGTAACTTATGGGGATAACAACAAAGGCAGAATAATGGGAACCGGAAACATTGGAGGAGGAAACACTTTGATGATAAAAGACGTCTTATACGTTGAAGGCCTCAAACATAATCTTCTAAGCATAAGCCAACTATGCGACAAAGGTCTCAAGGTGATGAAGATTACTTAAGAGAAGCCCTTGAAGAGATGTATCTAAATGAGAATTATCCTCCGGAGCTTCAAGAAACACCCCAAGTTGTTGATTCCAAAAGCTATCAACAACCAAGAGGACTATCTTTGGACAACATCATAGGAGACATATCAAAAGGGGTAACTACTAGACACAATTTAAATAATTTTTGTCTAACTTTTGCTTTTGTATCTCATATAGAACCTAAGAATATAAAGGAAGCTCTTCAAGATGACAAATGGTGCATTGCTATGCAAGAAGAGCTAAATCAATTTGAAAGGAATGATGTTTGGGAACT
>NC_028351.1:26449554-26456642 GCF_000741045.1 Vigna radiata var. radiata | reverse complement strand
AAAAAGGATGTATTTATCCTGATCTTATAAGAGTCTTCTACTTCAACTTGCGCTATAGAGATGGGATAATATCCACTAAGGTCAAAGGCGTACGTATTATTTTAGATGATGACGTGTGGACCAATGTTGCTCAACTTCCTATCTGGGATGATGCTGTAAAAGTCCATTTAGGACTTGAAGATTTCAACAGGATGATGACTTTCTAATCCTTCCCGCGTCATCCTGAACGACAAACAAATAGAAGGCAATTACTGGTTGGAGGTTTCAAAGTTGAAGAAAGGATGATCCACTACTTGATTGTCTGGATTTTATGTCCTAGAGCAACCAACCATGCTCAATGCTCCGAGCAGGATTTACTTCTTTTGTATGGGATTCTAAATCACATACACATTCACTGGCCTGCTCTCATTGCTGACACAATGGTAAAAGCCAAGAAATCCCATTCATATCAATTTCCTTATGCTCTTCTTATTTCTAGGATTTTAGAATACAAAGGTGTACCTGTTGAAGGAGAACTTATTCAAGCTATTGAAGCTATGGGATCAGAAATTGGAGATACTACCTTTCGTCAGATGGGATTCATTACGACAGAAAGAGTCCTTATTCACAAAGATGATGACCATCCTGATGAAGATGAAGATGATGACATGGACACTCATATGGCTGACCCAGTGAGTGTTGTTGCTCCATCTGATGCTGGACCTTCCAACATACCCTCCTCTTCCTCAACTTCTATGGAAGAACACTTTGCAAGGTTATCTAAACAATTGGAGGATATGAGTCTAGCACAAAAGACTCATTTTGATGACATTCATGAGTGGCAGCAATCTCTTGATGAATACTTGGTTGATCAATTCCTTGAACTTGATGTTCGCCTATCTAACATTGAGAGTCATCTCAATATCTCACCTACTGAAAGATCCCCTAGTCCTGAATTCTAGTTTTTAGGCCACTAAGTTTGATTGTTATATTGTTTTCTTTGTGGTATTTAGACTTGATCTTTATGCATTTCTTGTAATTTCCTTCTGTTCTTAATATAATCAGCTTTTATGACAATTTTATGCATATATTATATTTTTTAGGGGGAGCTCATATCAAGGGGGATATTTTTACATTATTCTTTTTGCTTATGATCAAAAAGGGGGAGAAGAAATATTAAGGGAGAATTAAGGAGAAAAATATTTTTCAATTGTACAGGTACTGCTAACTCTGTGGCTGTTTTTCAGTTTGTATGTGTTGCATGTAAACCTGAGTTGCTTTTAAAAACAGAATTTTTGATCATCATCAAAAAGGGGAGATTGTTACAAATAAGGGAGTATTGGTAAAACCTGAAGATGAGTTTTGATGATGCTGCAACTTGTAGATTTTGAATATAATAGGAAAATATTTAAAAGGCAACTTGAAGATTTTGAATGTAGTAGGAAAATATTGTAATATTGTAATTCTTACTGATATAATCGATTATGGTCAAGCTATAATCGATTATCACATGTTTTTGTACTAGAATAATCGATTATCATGAAGCAATAATCGATTATCACAACTCATACTTGAATAATCGATTATCACTTACAATAATCGATTATTCATGGCAGTTGGGAGCTGACCTTTGGCATTCAGTGTACTTGGCTATATATTTGGATTTTGGAGAATTCAGAACTAACGTTTTTGAACTGAGAAAGCTTGTTAGAACAATGTGTGTCAGAGGAACGTTCTTAGAGAGCTTTTTGTTCATTGTTCCCTTGCTTGGTCTTGTGAAAGGAGAGGCTCGCGAATCGTTTGTCGATTGCCGGAGCAGTTCTCTTCAAGTTGGTAGAGTGGTTCTTTTCGTTCTAAATCTTGTTCATCTAATTGTAATCTGTAAAACTATTTTTAGTGGAACTGTTAATCACTCTTTGTAGTGATTAACGACTGGACGTAGATTCTGTTGAATCGAACCAGTATAAAAATACTCGTGTGATTTTTCTATTCCCTACACTTATTTTACTTAACGCATATCAACTGTTTGGTTAATTTTCTGAAAGAAAATTACTTTTGTTTAAAAAAGGCCAAATTCGTTTTAACTGTGACCGAATACGCTTTACGCTCTCTGTGTTTTAATTCCGCTGCATTATACTCTTCGAAAATTACCCCGTCCGATCCCGTCAGAACGCCCCTTTTGTGCCACTCAATACCAATTTAGTGCCACAGGTACCGCCTAGGCACCGTTTAGGGGCGCTGAGTGTTAAGTCCCTGACAACTGTACCAGATCGTTATCAAGTAATATAAACAGGTAAGTTCGAGTATCGTTTTGCCAAAGGACTCTTAGACCTTAACTTTCATGTAAACAAATAGAGTAAGACTTGAGAAAAGAATAAATTTGGTGGTTATATTCAAAGAATAGAAATAAACATGCAATGCAGTTGATTCAATTGGTTTTAAGAAACTATGGATGAATGGTGTTGTTGGGGTTTACAATTTCATCTTATCCACTCTCATATATCTATTCTTCTAATTTACTTCACTTATGTATCTAATTGTCATGCAAACTTTCTTATTTACCCTTAACCCAATCCCTTGGTGAAAAGAGCCTATTATTAATTAAACCTAGGCGATATTGGCATAATCAAGGAAGTTCTCACTAGTTCATGACATTACCGTACGTCCCCATATCGATAAAGACAAACATCTTTTACTGAATGAGTTAAACAATAAAAGCTTTTAGCACAGATGAGAACTCAACAATTGATAAACAAGTATATGACAAGCATATGAAATAAATAAGAATTTGAATATATGAGAGTTTCAAAAGATTATATTGTTCCCCAACAACAAAGGGTTTAGTTCACCATTGTCATGGTGAAACTAGATGAAATATGATGAAAGAATGGAAGAAATAACCATAGACTTGGTTGAATGAAGCCGAAGCATCCAAGGAACCTCCTCCAAAGTGTGTGGAATAGCTCTGGACGTTTCTCTATGCCAAAAGAATCACCTTTTAGTTCACACTAGGGCTATATATAAGCCCAAAAAGATAACAGATAGATAACAAAAAGATTACAGAATCTAATTAATAAAAACAGACAACCGCCCAAGCACCAAAGTTCACCGCTCAACAGTTTGCCTTTTCCTGCTTTGGCCACTCAATGGTCAGTTATACCGTTGAGCGATTTTCCCTTAATAGCTCTCAGCGCTCAGCGGATCATGCTGGCGCTCAACGGCTCACTTGACCCTTCTTTTCATCATTTTTCTCCTTCTTTCATGGGTCTATGCAGTCAACTCCAAAGTGGATTATAATCTTTGAGATAAAAACATAGTCTTGTGACTTTCAACATATTGTACGATATTGGAGCAGGTCAATCTACCTGAATATTTTCCTTTAGTGCTTTCAGCAAAATAAGTCTTCAGTAGTAGCTTAGGCGTGCTTTCCTCCCCTTGGCATCAAGATCCAAGAGATTGAAAAGGCTGCATGTCGATAATTTATTTTCATTCCCCTAGTCTTATAATTTGAATAGTCTTGACAGTCATCTGGATTTCTCAAACAATCCTGATAAACTATGAACTTATGGAACCCCTCAATGCCCAGATGCCATTTTTCTCCTCCTATCTGGAGTCCTGCTAACTCTGTTCATTGTTGGGGCAAATCGGCAAGTGTACCGAGTCGCACAAGTAATATAAAATGGTAAGACCAAGTATCTTATCTCAGAGGACTCCTAGCACTGAACAGTTGTGTGAAAATAAGATTAATTAAGACTTAAAAATAAAAAGATATAATTGGGTTTGACACAAATAATAAAATAAAGAAAAATAAAATTGATCAGTGGCAAAAGAGTGTTATGAAACAGGTAGGCTTCTTTTTACACCAAGAGGGGGAGTGAATTGGTGTTGATTCAAAATTAAAATATTTTCGCAATCTTGGTATGAAAAATTCAAATCTTTTGATCTTTCCTTGAAATGCAAGTTATTGAAAATGTAATGCAGCGGAAAAACGCAGTTGACTGCCTAACAGATATAGTCGACTGGAAAATAAAGAGTGTAGGGATAAGAAAATTCAAACATTGTGTTTATACTGGTTCGGCCAACAATGCCTACATCCAGTGTCCTTCCAACCCAGGAAGCAAATGCACTATAATGGTTGCAGTTTTTACAACAAGCAATTTATAGAAGCACCACGCAAAAATATAAATCTCCTCTCTAACCCAAAACCAAATATAGTTGCACACACAAAACCAGAATTGCAACAAGAATCCCCTCTCCTGTAATCTGCACCCACGTCGAATAATCCTCAACGTGTCATTAACACTCTTCACAGAATGCCAAGCCTATCACAGCAGACTTCACAGGTTGCTAAGCCTATCCAAGATCAACCCAAAAGCACCTTTCTATGTGGATATTGATCAAACAGTGAGAACGATGACTTCTCCTTCTGAATTCCTCTCAAGCAAGATCACCACCGTCTTCTTGGAGAATTCTTGGAGCTTTTAACGAATTCAAGCTGAAACAGGAAAATGAAAATGTCAGATCATAAAAGTCATAGAACAATTTGCGTTCTGTCTATTTATAGTTTTCTGTTTCATCAGATGGATTCATAGTCGAATAACCTACTAATAGAGTCGACTGTATTAAAACAGTTATAACAGACAATCAACATAAAGGCCTCAGTCCACAAAATTAAGACTCATTTATTACAGTTGACCAAGTCATACAATTTTAACTAACTTTTGAAAATATAGTCGTTGGAGCTTGTAGGCTTAACATAATTTCAAATAGAACAACAACACAGTCGAATATGCATATCACAATGTCGACTGACACATGAAAAATCACTTTGAAATTCTTTTCAACTCAAAATCTCATACAACACATGTTCACAAAATCTGTAAAAAGATTTTAGCATAGTCGAATCCATCAACAGTGTATTCGACTAGACTAGAACTTTGTCACAACACATATAAGTTCAAAAGGTGCATGTGATCTTTTCTTTCAGAAATGTGTAATGATTAAAAACATTTTATCTCGCATTTCAATACAAGCATGTTCCACAAATATAACACTCAATCAAGCATAGGAGCATACATTGTAATTTAATCAAAACATGTTCAATAGATATGACAAACTTTACAGAATAAGAACATGTAATACTGGAACATATGCACTGTTATTAAGCACTCAGTTGTCATCATCAAAAACCAGTTTAGAGTTTGTGTTGTCAACAATCTCAACAAAGAGCATAGAGATGGAAGGAGGTTGATTTATATGAGATGGGTATGTTGTTGGGGTTAGATTTCACCAAGTTCCCTCTCATGTATATAAGAATTCTTCTTTATGCATTAATGCCAACGTCCCTCACTAAATCACTTAAACCCGATCCCTCGGTAAATAAGCCTGTCCCTAATTACCAGTTAATACAATTCCTAACATTCCTGGTAAAAAGATGTGAATATCAAGAGGTTAAGATGACTAAGACTCATAACCTCATCCCTGAGCAATATAACCCTTAGGAGTAATTCAATAAGAACCTGAATTGAAAAGAACCTCCCGACACTCATACAATTCATATATAATGCTATTATATAAGTAAGAATAGAAAGAGATGAATTACTCTAACAATAAATGAAAAAGCATATAAAATTAAGAGTCAATTCAAATACATGAGAGTTTACAAGGCTACATCATTCCCCAACAACAAATAGAAATTAGTTCCCCACATACATGGGGGACTCTACTAACAATGGAAGAAAGAAAGAGAATGAAAGATTAAGAATTGGCTAAGAGTGTATTGCTTATGCTCTTCTCTTCCAGGGATGTAAAACCTAGAGCCCCAAGGTCCTTTAAATAGTGTCAAACGCGTCCCAATGTGTAGCCCGGTCTTAACGAATTAAAACAGAGCAGAAACAGGGTCCGATCCAAGTAAAATCATGCCCAAGCGTTGTAGGGAGGATGCCCGGGTGAGAATTGAAGCTCATGTAAGGCCTGAGCGTCAAGTTTGGACACCCAAGCTACAAAGTCCACCGCCCGGGCGACCAGCGCTGATGTTGATCGCGCAGTTTTCACTCCTGGATGTTCGGGCTTCATGTTTTCCCTCATTTTGGTGCCTTTTTGAGCCCTTCTAAGCTCCATCTTCTTGGCTTTTCAGCTCTTCTACCAGTATTACTTCAATCTCTATCAAAACAAGGGGAATTTGTTAGAAAACCATTGAAATCAACCTCAACTCTCTTATTCACGCATTTTATTGAAAACATATGAGTCCAAGCAAGTTCGAATTGAAAAATGGTGCTTTTAGTATCAGAATCACATAACAAATAACTGTGTTTTAAACCGTTATCATTCATACTTCATCTGTAAGTTTGATCTTGACCCCCTTCACTCTTGAACAAAGAGTATCCTCTTCAATCCTCAGATTGTAGTAGAAGACTTTAACTAGGTCAGGATACCAAGGACTTGCCATTTAAACAAACTTCTTCAACCCTTGTCGTTTCAACCATTCCTGAAATTCAAATAATTCTTCTCTGAAGTATCTCATCTTTAGAAACTTATGAGTAATCAAGCTTCTTATCTTCTAGCAATCTAAAAATTTCGACTGCATTTCATCATCACTAATCCATCCATTTAAACCACAGACACGTCTCAAATTCTTCTGATGGATAGATTTTACTCTCTTGCGTTGACCTGAGCTGGAGGCCATTTCTTGTGAGTGAAAAAAGAAAGTCTAGATTGAAACGGAGAGAATGTAGTGATTTTGAGAATACTGTGACGTTTAGTGATAGGTTCCTGTTCACAAATTGGCAAGCGTACCAAATTGTACAAGTAATATAAATGGTAAGACCAAGTATCGTTTTCCCAAGAGACTCGAAAGACTTTCTCGTTCAAGTGAATTAAAATAATAAGACTTGAAAATAAAAATTAATAAATTGGATTTGAGAACAAAAGTATTAACATGCAAAGTAAAGGTGATTCAATTGACAAAGGAAAACAATGGATGAATGAATGTTGTTGGGGGTTTACAATTTCATTTAAATTGCTCTCTCTTACATACTACCCTTGAATATTAGTTTGATTAATTCAATTGTTATGCGACTTTCTTAGCCTCCCCTTAACCCGATCCCTCG
>NC_028351.1:26425722-26449274 GCF_000741045.1 Vigna radiata var. radiata | reverse complement strand
TAAGCACAGATGATAACCCAACAATAATCAATCAAAACATATGGAGACCATATAAATAATCAAGAGTTTCAATAAAAGAGAGCATCAAAAGATTACATTGTTTCCCCCAACAACAATAGGGTTTAGTTCACCATAGACATGGTGAAACTAGATGAAAAATGGAAGAAGAATGGAAAAGCAAACCTTAGAAAAGATGAAAAGGAGCCTAAGCATCCAAGAGATCCTCTCTAGAGAGCGAAATTAGGTCTGGCCGTTCTCCCTTGTCAAAAGAATAATTCTGAACTCGCGATAGGGGTATATATAGGTGAGGAGCGCATCAGAAAACAGGCCCAAGTCCAGCGAGCCACCTTCGGGCGGTTTAAGTGTGCCGCTCGGTGGTTTCCCAAAGTCCTCCAAACTGCCCGGTGACAATCGCCACCGTCGGGCAGTTTCCCTCAGCATCAATCACCATGCCTTCTCCTCGTCCTGGACCGCCCGGCGGTTTAAGTGTGTCGCCGGGCAGTGCGTCGACTCTTCAAATCTTCATTTTTCTGCTCTTTTCTTGAGTCAACGACCTGTATCTTCAACTCCATTCTTTACTTTTCTCAAAAATAGCTACAAAACAATGCAAAACAAGCATAAAATTGCTAAAAACAGCTTTTGACTCTCTTCAAACTCATTTATTGAGTTTTGCTTGATTCTAAGCTCATTCCGAGTAGTAAAGGGTGTAATTTGGTCCAAATTGACATATGAAAATAATTGTTTTTCAACCTTCATCAACACCCCAAAGTTAGAATTTTGCTTGTCCTCAAGCAAAACAAAACAAAATAACACACAAAACAAAACTTGGCTTTATACTGTTTCATCCAATGCCTCAACAATCCCAAGATACATGACAAAACCACTCAATTCAATATCCTCAGTGAAATCCAAAATAAGATGCATGCATGCTTTCAATCCAGAGATTGCACAATAGATGTTCTACACTATGAATGATCAATCCACTAAGCAAAAATGCACTCATGAAAATCAACAGTTCATACCAAGCAAGTGTTTCACTCAATCACTCAAGTGCTTAAGGTGACACTCCACTCTATGTTGTTCACAAGTTACATGAAACAAAATTGCCATTCATCTCAAACAAACAACATCTTTACATGCAAATGTCATCAAAAGGACTTTTCTAAAGCTTGTAATGAGGTTGGGCTAACAAGAAAAATTGATTTTTCTAGAATGCAAAATCCTTGAGTCAAAAGAACTATCAAAATATTCAACATTTAAGCACAACTCTCTCACCAAAGTTTCTCATTCCCAACTTCTTCCCTTTTCTTTTCTTTTTCATTGAGCTCATCTTCATGNTTTTCTTCTTTTCTTTTCTTTTTCTCATGAATTTTTCTCTTTACACAACAATTGAGCTCAATGCCTTTCACTTGCTTTTTCCATTTTTTCCCCGTACAACCCCAAACTTGAACCTTTTCATCACATACAATTAAGCTCATCCCAACTCAAGGTAAAGAATTTCAAAACAAGGGTTCAATACTGTTTAAGGTTAAGGTTCCAAAAGGGTATAATATTTTCAAGCACTTTGGGTGAAAATTTGGGTAGAGAAGGGTTTTCAAAAATGGCCTTGATCATATGACATTCACATGCAATTCAATCGATCATCAAGATTAAGGCAATATCATCCATGTTCTCCTGTGAACAAAACATACAACAATAAGAACTCTGGAGCTCAATACCTCACACATGCTTCCTCACACAAGATTCATTCATACACCCTGCCTAGCATCATTACCACAATCATAAAGTCATCACACATCTATTTCCTGGATATCAACATGCATTGCAACACAGTGAAAACAAAGTGGACTACTTTATGACATTAAGTTTTCAAAACAGATATAGACATAAAAAAACACATTCGACTATGCCTATAATCAAGTCGACTATAGTTCGTAAAGTTTGATTTTCACACAAGTCATTTGGACAATCAATCAAACAATCACCAACCAATCATATATCAAACAATCAATCTTTTCATGCATGATGCAGTATGATAATAGATGTTACCAGTTGTAGACACTCAAGATGGTTGATATAGCCATGTTAGTTGATCCTTGAGTTCTCACTACACCTGCTTCAGATCCTGCAAAATAGTTCAAGTTTTTTATGCAGGTACCCATTTGAATTTGGGTCCTTGATTGTTAATTACAGCCAGATGTTCCTTAGGTATTCACACATATATGCCTTTAGGAACTCCAATTCTTCTATAATAACAATTTCTAACAATGTGACCAATACTTGTTGAGATTGTTGACAATACAATATCTATATCACTCTAGTTTTTGATGATGACAACACATTGCTTAATAACATACATATGTTGTTGTTATGATACATGTTCTTATGCTGATTGTTTGATATATCTATTGAACATGTTTCTGTGCTATATTGTTGTGTATATGCATACTCATTGAGCTTGTACATGTTACATCATATCTAGATGCATTACACTTGTTTTTAAGCATGAAAACAAAAAGCACTTTTGTGAACTTATAATTGTATGACAAAGCTGCAGTAAAGTCGACTCCAATATTAATTGAATCGACTATGCTAAAGTCTTTGTATAGATTTTGAGAATTCGTGCCTTGTGAGATTTTGAGAAGAAAAGAATTTCAATTTGCTCTGACATGTCAAAGTCGACTGTGTGGGCCACACATTCGACTGCATTAGTTGTTTGCTTTGAAATTCTGTTATGCTCATTAATAGTAACGACTATATTTTCGAAAGTTAGTTGGGCATTGATTGAGAGTCGACTGTATTAAATGAGAATTTATTCTGGTTGACTGTATGCTATTGGTCTGACTTAACCGTTATAACTGTCTTGACATAGTCAACTTGATTAGTAGCTTATTCGACTATGAGAACATCTGTTTAACAAAATTCTATAAATAGTCTGAACACGAAATTGTTCAGAGACTTTTGATGATCTAACATTTTTACATTATGTTTTAGATCGATATCTGGTTTATAGAGCTCCAAGAATTCTCCAAGAAGACCATGGTGATCTTTCTTGAAAGAGATTCAAAAGGAGATTGGCTGCACACTCATTGATTGATCATATTTTGCACAGTGAAGGTGCATCTGGTTTGATCAAGATTTAGCTTGGCATCCTTGAAGATTGTTGTGTGTACCTGTTGTGACTACAGGGGATAGACTCGTGGAGTCTGGTTCACTTTGAGGATTGTTCAAAGTGGTGTTTGGCGGATTGCAGGAGAGGGGACATCTTGTTGCAAATCTTGTTGTGTTGTATGCCTATATTTTGGTTAGAGGGTTAGAGAGGAGACTTATATTTTTGACGTGGAGGTCTTCTATAAATTCCTTGTTGTAAAAACCTTGACCATTATAGTGCATTTGCTTCCTGGGTTTGAAGGACATTGGATGTAGGCATTGTTGGCCGAACCAGTATAAAAACCAGTGTTTGATTTCTCTATCCCTGCTTTTTTTTTTTTTTCAGTGGACTGTGATATCTACATAGTCAACTACGATTGTCCGCTACACACAAATTTCATTACTTGCGTTTCAAGAAAGACTTGTAAAGTTTTCAACTTTGCTTTAAAGATTTTAAAAAGACTCTGATTTTGAAAACTCATCAATTCAGCCCCCCACTCTTGGTGTAAAACGAAGCCTACCTATTTTCTAACAGTATTATTACACTAAAAGCAAACATGTTTAGTAGGTTTGCTTAAATCAAAGAACTTTCTTGTATTGGTTCTATTAGAGTTAGCTTTATAACCAATGCCTTGTTTGTTAATTGCTCTACCAGTAGATTTCAGTACAACATTCAAGTTTTCTCTACCCTGTCTAAATTTGGCTAGCATGTTAGTCAAGTAATCTATTTGTTTCAAATGAGCAGGGCATTTATCATATTCCTTCTCTATTGTAATAATCTCAGTTTTAACCTTTTTAGCAGACAATATAGCTTCATCTAACTTTTTTTGTAATTTTTCATTATCAATGACAAGATTATTGATCCTATGTTCATAATCTTTTCTATAAGAGTTAAGTCGATTAACCTTGTACTGGAGTAGCATAGGTTCAACATGAATTTCTTTGAAGGCATCCAATAGTAGGTCATATTTGACTTCGACCAGTTTTTGCTCAAACTCTGTGTCACTATCGTAGCCAGCCAATGATGCTCCAACCATATAGCAGATGTTTGATTCCTCATCATGATCAGCATCTTCATCACTTGATGTTTCAGAATCATTGTTTTCCCAGGCAATATAAGCTCCTTTATGCTTTCTATTCTTGTTCTCAGAAAACTTTCTGTTGGCTTTATGCTTCGGCTTTAGGTCTGGACAATCTAGTTTGATATGTCCTTCTTTCCTGCATTCATAGCATTGAATAACACTTTACCTGAAAGCTTTCTTGGCTTTATTGTGACCTGCATGGTTAGTAAGTTGACTGTTCTTTTTGATAAGTCGATTGAATTTCCTTACGACCATGGTCATCAATTCTTTGTCGTCCATCTCAACATCTAAATCTTCCTCTAACTTTGAGGCTTTCTTGTTTGTTGCTTTCAGTGCAATGGACTTATTCTCTTCAATCTCTTCTTCATCCTTCAATCTTCCAAGTTCCAACTCATGCTCTCTTAATTTTCCAAACAGTGTAACCATGTTCATGCTGGTCAGATCTTTGGACTCAGAGATTTCTGTGACTTTGGGTTTCTAGTTTCTGTTCAGACTTTTCAGTATCTTGATATTTATTTCTTCCTTATCAAAGACTTTTCCAAGAGCCATAAGATTATTTACTATATGAGTGAATCTTTTCTGAAGTTCATAGATTGTTTCACCAGTCTTCATCTTAAGAAGCTCATACTCTTGAGTCAATGAATTCTTCCTTGCTTTCTTGACTTCATTAGTGCCCTCATGAGTGACTTCCAAGACATCCCACATTTCCTTAGTAGATTTGCATTGAGATATCTTGAAAAATTCATCAACAGTTAGTGTAGAGGCAATAATATTTCTAGCTTTGACATCATATTGTGCTTTCCTGTTCTCTTCTTGAGACCATTTAGAAAAAAATTTCAAAACAATTTTTCCATCAATAATATGAGTTGGCTCAAAAGGACCATTCAAAGTTGCATCCTAAATTCCTCTATCCACGGATTCAAGAAAGATTTGCATTCTAATTTTCCAAAAAGGATAATTTTCACCCGCAAACAATGGTGGTCTATTTGTACATGCACATTCACCAAAGGTTTGAAAACTGAAAGCTATTATCCAAGAATATAGTCAATTCAAGGAAAACAGAAGTCGACTAGTTTTTCAAATATTTTATGAAAACCAACTCTGATACCAATTGTTATAAACAGGATGGCTCAGTTTTAACACCAAAGGGGGGGGGGGNGAATTGGTGAGGTTTAAAAACCAGAGTCTTTTCAAAATCTTTTTTTGCAAAGTATAAAACTTTACAAATTTTCTTGAATCGCAAGGAACAAAAAAATTCAGTGCAGCGAAAATACAAAGTTGACTATGTAAACAGTTAAGTCGACTTAATGTAAAAGTGTAAAGATAGAGAAAACAAACACATAATTTTTATACCAATTCGGCCTCAATGCCTACATCCAATGTCCTTCACAATCCGGAAGCAAATGCACTATAATGGTCAAGGTTTTTACAACAAGGTTTTTATAGAGACTTCTACGTCAAAATATAAAACATCTCTAATGGCATATTGCCTCATGAAATTACCTCATTGTTCTCTTGTATTTTGTTACATTTTATTCTACATGCATTCCATTTCTCTTGGACCACAGGTTACTATAAATACCCGTCTCCACCATTGTATCAATCACTTTTGAGCATAATGAATTGTGATTTCTGTAGAGAAAATCCAGACACAATTCTTTCTTTAAAGTCTAAGCTAGAGAGTCTAATATGTTCCACCTCTAGCTACCTTCCGAGCACACTTCTTCCATTTCATTTTCCAATTCCATCGTGCTCCATAAAATTCTCTCTCCTTCACCTCACTACAACGTCCTCAACCACGTCGCGCACATCAGCGCATTTCATCCAACGCCTCAGATCCACATCTTCATCTTTCCTCCGCATCAGTCACGCCTCATTTTCATTTCGCACATTTGAAACTCTCTCACGAGCATTCTCTCTCTCTCTCGAGTTTCACCCTCTCCAACTGTCCTCATCCCAAATTTTCTATTCCTCTTCACAGATCCACCACTTCTCCTTCATAAACATCATCTCTTCACATATTTGTACCACATTCACTGATTGATTCCTTATTTCTCACCACATTCACTGTTTGTTCTTCCATATCCACCGATTAAAACTACTTTTGAGTTGATCCAACCATTTTCCACCGTTTAATCTTTGTTTTGAACCGATTAATCGGTTCATTTCGAGTTTCCCCTTATTCTAGGGTTCCTTCGTTTCTTTAATTGAGTTCTTCATCCTCCTAGGGTTTCTCAGCAAACAAACCCTAAATCCTAGGGTTTTAGTCTTTCCTCTCTAGATTTCTTGGATATCCTTCGAACCAACTCTCGATTTAGAGCTTTCCAAACACTTTTCGCTGCATTCTACTCTCGGAAGAAGCTTCGAGGAACTCGTGTCAGTCTTCTCCTCAGGCGCTTCCATCAACCTCTCTAACCCTTTAACCAAAATATAGGCAACAACACAAAGATTTGCATCAAGATATCCCCTCTTCTGAAATCTTCAACCTACTTTGAACAATCCTCAAAGTGTTAGAACTCCACGAGTCCACCTCCTGTAATCCCAATAGGATAACAAGAATCTTTCCAAAGATTGAAAGAATTATTGATCAACTGAAGAACACCGAAACGTGTTGTCCTTCAGAACCTCCTCAAAGAAAGATCTGCACCTTCTTCTCAATGAGTTCTTGGAGCGTTTAATCAAAGGATCTTAATATGAAAACAACAAATGAAAATGTCAGTTCAAGCAAAGTTGTTGTGATCAAGAGAATCACGTCTATTTATAGTTTTCTATAAATTAGACGCTCCTCCAGACAGTTATAACAGTTAAGTCAATAAGTAGCAGTCATAACAACCAAATTGATTTTGCATTTAATATAGTTGACTCTCAATTAAGCTTTAACAGACAATTGAAATATAGTCGTTACAGTACACAAGCATTAACGAATTTTCAAATAAAATAACTAATTAAGTCAGATCCACTGCGCATGTAGTCGACTTAGACACTTTAGCTTACTTTGGAAAATCTTTTCATTGCAAAATCACTCATAACATTGCTTTTGAAGTCAACTTAAACATATGTATTGCAATCATAAGTGATGTATCAACCATAAGATCAATGAATATGCATACATATATCAGAAACAACACAAACATGTTCATTTAGATATCAATCACAGTAAAGAATAGAACATGTAACACATAACAATACATGTGTTATTAATAATGTGTTGTCATCATAAAAAACCAAAGCAAGTGAGATTAAGGTTTAACTAAACCAGTGCTTCCCTTATCAACAACCTCAAGATTCTACATGGAAAGTTGTAACTTGAGTAGGTGGTAGTTGTGCATAAATATTTAGATTCCAATTTTAGTTCTACACGGTTCACTAGTCTGACTATTGTGCACTTGCTTTTGGTTTTAATTTGTTAGTTTTAGTTATCAGTTCCAACTATTTGCTACTGTTTTAAATTTTGTTCTGTTCATTTGACTTTGAATTAATTGCAATTTCATGATGTTCATTTGTAACTATAAGTTACATGTTCTTATTGGTGTTTACATTATTTCTAATTGCCATCTTCTATAACTATCGTCTCCCTTAGCTTTTTCCAGGGACAACGGTGCCTCTTTTAAAGAATAAATTATCAGTGAAAGAAGTTTCTTGTTAACGGTAAGATGTTGAACTCTCTCTCGACTTATCTCTTGTTTTGTTCTACTATTTATAAAATAAGTAATAGTTTCATAAGAATTTTTTGGTGAGATGAGAAATAGGTAAAATGAAAATAAATAGGTAAAATAGAAATAACGTAAACATCAATAGAGAGATGAATATAAATAATACAGAATTTCACCATTTCAGGAGTGTGCCATTAAGCATTATGGTCAAGATCAAGAAAATAAAAAAACTTATCGTGGTTTCACTGAATCATCATCACCCACCGTCATAACTCTCACACCCTTTTTCACATTCTAGGTAATATAATTTACTAACTTTATTGTGCACTTTGGAATAAGTACTTTCGTTTTAACTTGTCTTCTAGCTTTTCAAGGTCGAAACATTGTATTCATTAGTGAAGTTGTCTTTGATGAATGGCTATCTTCGAATTTTCATATAAGCAAAATCCCAGTTTCAACCATTTTAAGATTAGTCATCATTGTTTGTACCCTTGATTCTTTGGATTAGATATAGTAATTGTTGACACAAACCAAATGGAGTAATTGCTTACACAAACTTATTTTTACTTTTTGAATAATTTCATTTCCATTAGGAACTGTTTTCTATTCTTTTGGTTAAGGAAGTTTCTTTATCAAATGATGCTAGAAGTATAAGATGTGAGAATATGAGACTAAACTAGAAAATATGCAAATGCTAACATCTTTTATCAAATGTGACGTTGATGGGTATAAAATGAACATTGAAGCATGACATAAGAAAGGTAGAATGATTAAAAGAATGAGTGACCTGTTGGACCAGAAGCCACTCAGTTTGCATCCTTCTTTTTCTTCTTCAACTGACCACTTTAATTATTGTTTTGGTGTATTCAATTAAATTTCATTTTAATTTTTTTGTTAAAATAGGTTTATGGCTAATCCATCTACACATACACCACCATAAAGTGAGGACCAAATTCAATCATCTACCAAACCCAAGTGTAGACGTGTGACTAGGCTAAGAGACTTGACTGTTAGTCGTAATGCTGATCAAAAATAGCCCATTCAATTTGATATGAGTACAGGAAAAGTTATTGGAGACAACTGTGCAAGATTCACTAGCTTTGTGGCCTTACTTGGTAGAAGTAAGATTAGTGTGCTTATTGACAAATGGAACCATGATCCTAAAGAAGTGAAGAACCAAATATGGCAAACTATCATGTATGAAAATCTTAACTTAACTTCTTGATCGTTCTCTTGTAGTTCTCTTATGTACCTTGCATAAGAAAGCTAACACATTGTCCATCAAAAACATATTAGAGGTGTAAGTTTTCCTTTCTATTTTGATTCCTTCCTATATTATTATTATGATGTAATGGATGTCTAACTTTTGTATAGGTCTTTGGAAGCTCATTCAAGGTTGCGGGGTGTTCCATCTGTTTCTAGGAAGAAGATGCAAATAATCACACCTAATGTAAGAGAAGTTAACCTTCCTTTGTTTTGTGTTTTATGATTGCTATTTTTGTGAGGAATTGTCTGTGTTGTTGGTTTTGTGAAATTTCATTTAGCAAAATATACAAAGCTACATGGTGCAAAGGCTAGCTAGAGTATAATATGATATTTTGTGTCCTTTGTTTGAATGAGTCTAGATTATTTGTATTTAATTTCTAGAGTCGACTTGAATTGGGCAACTATGAGTGTAGGTATTATGTAATGAAACACATGCATACCATTGTTTGTACAAACATTACTGAATCATGGAATAAGGTATTAAAATAGTAACTAAATACTTATCCAACTATTCATTAGAATATTGTTTTAACTCTATTATTTTATTTGTAGATCTTTAATGACTCACTTCCTATGGAAGCTGCAGACATTGAAGACATTAGAAGGAACTGGGCTTCTTTTATTTTAAGTGTTAGTAGAAACTTGGCTACAATTCAATAGTGTATGTACATTAATGTAATATTTGGATTTAATATATAGTTTCATGTATGAATGATGTATTAAATACTATTAAACTATTTAATGTTTGAAATGAATTCTATTTTGTTAGTTTCCTTAAATTTGTTTATTTGAAGTTATATTGATTATAAATTGATTGAATGAGATGATAAAACAGGAACATTATTATAATTTCATTGGATGTCAAACGTAATAATCAATTTAAAAAAAAACCTATATTATGACGTACTAAACAATGTAAGTTACCATATGTTGATCACATATTATAACATACAAAAATATATATATAATAATAGATCACATATTATAATGTATAAAAACTTCTACATCATAATACCTTCCGCCCTATTATAACGGACAAATGAAAATTTGTCATAATGCACTTTCAATCTAAGGTTGATTGAAAGTGTATTGGATTTAGGCATTGTGGCCGAACTAGTATAAAAACTTGGTGTTTGTCTTTCTATCCCTTATCTCTTTCATTTCATGACATTCTTTATTTGCTTGTATTTCAAGAAAGGGTTAAAGATTTTCCAAGGTTTAGAAAATATTATTTTTTAAATACAGTAGGAGAGGGGATTCTTATTGTTGGTCTAGTTATTGTACTGCCTATATTTTGATTAGAGGGTTAGAGAGATGTTTTATATTTTTGACATGGGGTTTCAATAAAAGCCTTGTTTTAAAAACCTTTATCGTTATAATGCATTTGCTTCCCATGGTTGGAAGGACACTGGATGTAGGCAGGTTGGCCGAACTAGTATAAAAACGCAATGTTTGAATTTTCTGATCCCTACTCTTTTACATTTAATCGACTCTGTACTTATTCATTCAACTTAATTTCCGTTGCATAAGAAAATCTTTTTCCTTGCATTTCAAGAAAGTTATAAAAGCATCACCTTTTGTGAAAAAGATTTTAAAAGACTATATTTTTAAGGTTCACTAATTCAACCCCCCCGCCCCTCTTAGTGTGAGAAATTGAGTCATTCTATTTTAACACTAATAATTAATTCTGCATTACGATTAAAAGCTTAAGACAATTAAACATTCTATCCCTATGTCTAGGAAATTGTTCCCTTGGGCATAGGAAAAAATCCCTAACAATTAATGAAAGAAGCATATAATTAATTAGAAAAAATTTAAATACATGAGAGTTATAAGGTTACATCATCCCCAACAACAAATAAGGTTTAGTTCTCCATCTTCATGGAGAAACTATGTGTACAAAGGAATGAAAGTGAAGAAAAACCGTAGAAACTAAAGAGGAGAAAAGTATGTTTTAGCGCTGCCTCAAGAGGGTCGAAAAGTGTGTTTTTGCACTTCAACCTTCAAAAGATACAAACCCTAACGCGAAACAATCCTTAAATAGATCAAAAATAAAGTCCAAGCACATTAACGCTGGCGCTCAACGCCCCTACTTAGGGCAACCGGGCGTGCTTGCGAGAGGAGTGTCGCTCAAGGCCCCTCAAAGGGCGCCCAAGAGGCCTACGACACAAGGAAACTGACGCTCAGCGCCCCAGGAAGGGCGATCAGGTTTTGGTGCGAGCTTTTGGTGTTGAGGGCCCCAAAGAAGGGCAATCAGGCGTTCTGCCTTGCTTCTGACGTTGAGGGCCCCAGAAAAGGGCAACTAGGCATCCTACAACCTTATGTAGCCTTCTCTTCTTATTCTTTTTCTATCCCTTCTAGGTTCCAACTCCTTGATAGTTTAACTCCTCTTCCAAATCATTCCAATAACCTACAAAATCAAGGGAATTTAGTAATAAAATCATCAAGTATAACCTCAACTCTCTTTATTCACAAAATAAACTCAAAATAAGGAATCAAGCAAGTTTCTAAGTTAAAATGGGTTAATTTAGTATCAAAATTTAATCAGAGATAACTGTAAAATCAATTGTTACACAAGGGCTTTAAACATAAAGTGTTTTAATTCTCTTCGGAATTTAGAATCAAAGGATTGATTACAACTGCTTAGATGATAACTCTCATAGAGAGGATATATGTTCAATACAAACCAATCCAATAGACTCACTAATTGTTTGTCTATTTTTTGTCTTCTTACAAATGTAAGCTTATACATAATGAAGCTTAAAAGTGTTTTTATTCTTTTCTTTAGGAGTTTCTCTCTTTCTCTCTCTCTCTTCCTTCTTTCTCAATAGGATTTCACTCTAAATGGCTCTAAGAGAGTTCTTGATCTTCCATGAGGAGGATTCTTCATTTCATTCCTTAAGTGTCCATCCTTAATCTTTTTTTCTTCAGACATCTTCTATTTATACAGTTTTTGATAATATAGTTGGTAGACGATGCTTGTCCTTGGGATTTGGTGGTAATATAACCGTTGGACGAAGCTTGTCCTCGAGATTTAACTTTTCGTAACTTTTATCATGGGTGGCATTTATAACTTGATGTCTTATTGTCAGAGCAGACTTCCTTTTTTAGTACTTTATCAAAAGTTGATTAACCTATTTCTTTGGCACGACTTTTTGATGAAAGTGTTTCTCCATGATTATCTTCTTGTATCTAACATCTATTTTTGATTTATATAAGATGGAGCAGGTGGATGCATGTAATGGGAAATCTGCACAAAGTAGAGTACATATGCATTCAACAAATATGTCTTTTCTCTTATCACTTTTGTTGCTTTTAAACCTTGAATATTTAATGAATTTAATGTTGGTTGAGAACAACAAAGTGCTTTTTGCATTTTCTACCGTGCAAATAGGATTTCATCATTTAAGCTTCGCACTTAGATACCAAGTAATTGATTGAATACTTCACCATTGGACGAAGTAGATCGTTTAGCACATGGTATCGTCTTGCTTATGTAAACACTTTATATTTTTTTCGGTTCTATTCAGCAAGTGCGTCTAGTAAGATGTTTCCTAACATAAGTTTTTGGACTATCATTTAGGACTTTTCAACATACTTTCCAAAAACATATTTTGACACTTCTATCTATTAAGACATATTGAAAGTTTTTTTAGTTATCATCTAATGATGTATAAAATTTGCATTTAGCAAGACTCTCATTAAGACATTAATTTGTGAATTGCTTAGTGATGCATCTTGTTTACTATATGTGTTTTATAAGACTCTTATGAGTTTTCGGATTTTTCTTTAAGTTGTTTTACAAAAAATATTTTTTCTCTATTGTTCGCACTGTACCTAGAATTTGTTTGATTATCATTCAATGATGTTTAGCAAAAGCACGTATTGTATTAATAAGATAAGTCTTTTAATGATGTGTTTTTAGAGGTTCTTTGTTCCTAGCAGTTTTCTTAAGCCTTGTTTTCCTGTTTGTGTTGTGAATCTTTAGAGGACTAATACTTTGTTGGCCTTCTCTTTCTTCCTATAATAACGTTGGTTGTGTAACTCTTTTTGTGTTCCTCTTGCTATTGACTTCTAATATTTTACATATAACATTCTTCCAATTTTCTAACTTGTTGCGCGATTAAATGTTTTACCTCTTTTATATATACCTCTTGCTATGCTCCTATGTCCTCATTTTTTTTTGTCTTATGTAATTTTAGTCACAACTCTTGATTATGTTAGCATACAGCTAAAGAGAAGAAGTTTTGATGATGTCTTAAAGTTAAGTCAGAAGTGCTCTTGGTGCAAGAAGATCTTCATGAAGTCTTGTTTTGTATGAAAGCTTTTGTAATTTAGTAGATTTATGTATAGGATGTGGTTTATCTTTGATTCTATCTTTATTTTGCCTTACGTTGCATTAAAATTTATTTTGATTCAGAAAACCTCATTTTATACTCAAGATAATTGATTATCAAATTATAATAATCAATTATCAGTAATCATTTATGACTTGCCATAATTGATTATCACGAGCAATCTTGAGAATTTTTAAGCAACTTTTTTTACAGTTGTGCATTTATTAAATGCATAATCAATTACCATAAGTGGATAATTGATTATCACTCCTTAATTACCTTACAACGGATTTTTGGAGGTATCCTTTTGTGAGATATGTATAAATTAGATGGGACTCTCATTCGAAAATACAAACATACGAAATAAGTGTATTTCCAAAATTCTTATCTGTAGTGCGCGGTGATAAGTGTTTTAGGGTTTACGGAACCCTTGTGCTATGAATTTGAGAACTTACCGTGTTGGCATAAAGTGAGAACTTTCACTGGGAGTGTTGTTGCTATTGTTGAGTTGAAAGTCTATCATCCTTTGTGAAGAGTCAAAGGAGGTGTTCATCCTTTGTGAAGATTCAAAGGAGATGGTCATCCTTCATGAAGCATTCAGAGGACTTGTTCATCTCTTGGGGTTACAAGAGAGGTGTTCTAACCTTAAACTATTTTTTTTTTGTGATTGTAACTATTTGTTGGTTTGTGTTAGTGGAGCGTTAATTCTCAGTTGAGATTAACAACTGGATATAGGATCTCTGTGATCCGAATTAGTATAAAAATTACCGATGCAATTTTCTCTCTTCCTCACACTTTTAAATTTGGTTAAATTGTTTTTAAGGAATTTATATTTACGATAAAATTATTAAAAGAACAATTTGCGATAATAAACCAATTCACCCCCCTCTTGGTTTGTTGAATGCATTAACCATTTCGTTGCGTCGCTGACAAATTAGACTTGTTATTTAGACATTTTCTAATCCATACTTTGTATTTCCATGTTGTTTTCCGACTCTTAATGTTTTGACTATTGTAATATGTTTTTTGTTTATACTTCTTCGTATGTTTGAGGGTTCAAGACTACACTCAAGACTACTTCGTTTAATGTTGTTTGTTGAACTTCAAAACCAAAGATTCCATACACAATCCTAATGTTTCTCTCATACAAGCTTGTCTTAACAAAACATTGATGAAGTAGGGGCATGATAATTGGTAGGTGACAGTGGCAAAAAATGTTCCAATGGTAAGAGAGACAAGAAACTAAACTATGAAAGAGAAAAAAAGGTGACGAACACTCAACAGTTTGTTGTTTTGACAAGATATAAGGGAAACAAAAACTGAAACATCCTAATTTTACTAGCTCTTAGATATTTACTTCGTAATAAGCAAAATTCATAAATTATCTATAAGAAGATTTAAGCATAAGTACAATCCATTGAAACATAATGGAAACATTTCTCTTTATAAAAGCTATGATATACATGATCACCTAAGGTTTCTACTACTCTAGGTCGTCAATGACTTTCCCTAGCTATTGTGTTACCACAACCATTTGTTCTTCCCTCTGTCCACGTATAAATATATGATCATTGAAGCAAAGAAAAGAAACAAACACAAAAAATAAGAGATAAGCGTAGAAAATGCATTTAAAAGAACTTAATATAAGCATGATAACTTATTATAATGATTATCAAATCATATTTCTTAAATCAAATAAGTTCTTAGCTTAGTCTTTCTCAATTTTTCTTTAATACCACTATAATATGTCTACAACGTATGATCCCTATCAAAACGAGTTTCACCATATTTTTGTTCCAATTCAATCATTCCACTATAATCCTTAAGGCTTAAACTAACTCTCATGTTATTTCATTCAACGAACATTCTCAATAAAACTTAACCCAAAAGCATAATAAAATTAACATTAAAAAAAAAATTAACTGTCCAACATTAGCCCACACGGCTCTATCCAAGTCCTAAGTGCATTCAAAACAAAGAAATATATCTGGACACTATTTTCAAAAGACTAGTGTCATGCTTGCTCACAATTCCTCCATTGATGTTTCAACACATAGGGTCAATGTCCCCAAACCAAGCCATGACAAGGTTAACCCAACTCCCAAAGTATGATTCTTTTTCATATCATACAACCTGCCATTTGCAAAAATTTATGCACCAAACAAAAAACAAAGTTCAAAGTTGTGAACTACTAAACGACTGGAATCTTACGTAAAAAAACTATTCTAACTACAGAACTACAATAAAAAAATCATAATAGTCAAACTATAGATTTACATATTTAAGACCCATTATCAAAATTTTAGCTAAATCTGATGGTTAACATAATAAGAATCTCAATTTTTCCAAGATGATGTAGTGCTTCATATTTTAATTGACTTTTATACCACTACTCATGCATGTGAAAAGATCACATTTACAAGCTCATATAAGTGTTTCTATTTCAATTTGACAATCACATCCATTCAAGCTCCTATTTTAATCTAAAGTTTAAAGAATCTATCAAGCAATTATTACCCAACAATCATCATGTGAGCATAACACATTAATCCTCCTTCTCAAATCCAGACATATAACTTTTTTTTCTAAAATTCACCATAATAAAAAATCATTTTTAGTTCAAAATTATAAGCCATCATTACATTCATTCCAAACATTTCCACTCCAAATATGTATTGCATTAAAATACATGGTTCCGTTCACACTGTTACCATTTTGACATATCATCAACCATTCTTCCATATAAAAGAAAATACTCACAACTATAAACACTATTCATTAGATTTTCATTTCTCTTAGAAAATTTCTCAAACTTTATCAACACTCAATCAAAATAAATCACATGAATATCATATACTTCAATAGTAAAACATTCAATTTAGAAAAGGAAATTAACTTTTACTTTCTAATCTTTAATTTAAAACAATTACACATACTACAATAAAAAATGTCAACATTATGCCACATTCCATACTACACTATCAAATGAATTCTCACAACTTTATTCTTACAATCCTAAAGACTTATCAATTCAAAGATATCCCCACATCAAACAAAGTTAAAATTACAGGTTCTAACCAATAAATCCGTATTGAAATAATGTGCCAAGTAAAGGCATACATTTCTCAACAATATAGCCCTCCATAAAGTCCACATTCCTTTTACTTTAATTGCTCACATCCACAAATTTTGTATTTCTTATCAACCATATTTTGTAGTCTTCACTTACACAACTTTGAAGCCTAAAATAACTTTATTCTACATAAAGAAGAGTTTGATCAACTATCAAACAATGATGTTTTGATCTCTAAGAGATAGAAATCTACATAAAGTGTTGAAATTTAACTTATTCTATTGCAAAATCTAATGGATGGAAAATTATTATTAATCTTTCAACTACAAAATGGTACACTCCATTTTTGAAATAATGAGCATAGAGAAAGAAATTAAAAAAAAATTGAGAAATTAAGATTTAGGTGAGAGTACAACTTTGAAAGAAAAGGAACATATGAGTACAATCCATCTTTTTAGGTTTTTATTTTTCATTTCCTTCTTTTAAAAATTATAAATTTATTTTATTATATTCCTATTTTATTTTTTATTATCATTTTCTCTCTCTTGTAATTCTTTAATAGATCAATTACAACTATATTTTTTTTAAAAAACTATTGTTTTTTTTTTTTACTTTTAACCAGTTCTATATGAAATTCTTGTCGTTTCCTAAATTGTTTTCATTTTAATGATGAGTTTTAAACCAATTATCACTAAAAGGTTGTATTTGTTTACAAAATTGTTATATTCTACAAGGAATTGGGAAAAACACATTGTTTCAGATATAGGGTTGAAGTCCCTTACTCAAAGCACTCCAAGGTTTCTTGAACATCAGACGGGCTCCCTAGTGATCCTCTCCCCTCCAAGTTACATTCTTCCCTCTCCCTCCTTCTTGTCTAAGCCGGGTGGGCGGGTACTTGTCAAAGGCACTCCAACACTTTAGTTAGTAATGTAACTGAGTGGTTGGCACAACAAGTAATGCATATATTGTGCATTGTTATCCTAAAGTCATACTTGGGACCTTTATTTATTCTAGTTGTAATGGGTTTCTACCTTTTACTGGCCTAATGATGACCCAATCACACCATAATCTACATTACAGTTTTAATAAGTTATTATTGTTTATAGTCTAACCATGTGGTCGGCTTGGGTGATCGGCCTAGATGCTAAGCCTGGATGGTTAGCTTGGATGGTCGGTCTCGTGGTTGGCTTGGATAATCAACCTGGATGGTCGGCCTACTGGTGCCTAGGAGACTGTACGACACACAAGTCCTCCAAGCCCGAGCATGATGTTAATTATGTGAAGGGGTCTTGCCCATGCCACTCCTGAGAAAGACGGGTGCTCCGATTGGTTTTTGTCTTTGTGTCTTTGTCGTCCGAGCTGGATAGGCCACCTGATCATGCTTAAGTGACGTTGTGGAGATCTACAATCATTAAATTACGGTAGGGTCAATGGGTAATCTTATGACGAAGTTCCACAATTACCGACCTTCGATGAGGCCGGTTGGGATTCCCCTGATGAAGATCCACGGTCGTCGACCCTCGGTGAGGCTGCCCGAATTCCTTTGGAGAAGATCTACGGTCACCGACCTTCGGTGAAGCCGACCGAGATTCCTTTGGTGAAGATCTCTAGTCACCGACCTTTGGTGAGGCCGACAGGGATTCCTTTGGTGAGGTAGGGTGGCCGGTCAATTGAGGTCGAATGGGTACCTAAGGCCGAATAGCTGAATATCTATGAGGTCGAATGATCGAGCAGTTGAGGCCGAATGGCGTAATATCTGTGAGGTCGAATGGTCGAGCAGTTGAGGCCGAATGGCCAAATTCTTGATGCAAAATTTGGCTAACTACTTGTGAGGTCGGATGGCTAAACAGTTGAGGCCGAATGGCCAAATACTTGATGCCAAATTTGGCCAAGTACCATTGAGATCAAATGGCCGAGCAGTTAAGGCCGAATGGCCGAACACTTGATGCCAAATTTGGCTAAGTACCTATGAGGCCGAATGGCTAAGCAATTAAGGCCAATGGCCGAACACTTGAGGTCGAATGGCTAAACACTTGATGCCAAATTTGGTTATGTACCTATGAGGCCAAATGGTCGAACACCCGATGCCAAATTTGGTTAAGTACTTGTGAGACCAAATTGTCGAGTAGTTGAGGCCGAATGGCCGAACACCTGATGCCAAATTTGGCTAAGTACCTATGAGGCCGAATGACCGAGCAATTAAGGCCAAATGGCCGAATACTTGAGGTCGAATGATCGAACACTTGATGCCAATTTTGGCTAAGTACCTGTGAGGCCGAATGGTCGAACACGTGATGCCAATTTTGGCTAAGTACTTATGAGACCGAATAGTTGAGCAGTTGAGGCCGAATGGCCGAACACCTGATGCTAAATTTGGCTAAGTACCTATGAGGCCGAATGGCCGAACTCTTGATGCCAAATTTCGCAAGTACTTGTGATGTTGAATGGTCGAGCAGTTGAGGCCGAATGACTGAACACTTGATACCAAATGGCCGAACACTTGATGTGCTTTAAAGCACCACTCTTTGGTTCCTTATGGCTACAATGAGGGATACTCGCTTGTCCCCATGGTGGGTACTAAAATGTTTCGAGTATAGGGTTTAAGTCCCTTACTCAAAGCACTCCAAGTTGTCTACAAGACCGGATGGGCTCCCTAGTGGTCCTCCACCCTCCAAGTTACATTGTTCGCTTTCCCTTCTTCTTGTCCAAGCAAGGTGAGCGAGCACCTGTGAAAGGCACTCCAATGCTCAAGTTAGTAATGTAACCGAGCAGTTGGCACAACAAGTAATGCATATATTGTGCATCATTATCCTAAAGTCATACATGAGACATTTATTTATACTAGTTGTAATGGGCTTTTATCTTTTACTAGCCTAATGACGACCCAATCACACCTTAATCTGCATTAGGGTTTTAATGACTTATTATCATTTATAACCTAACCATGTGGTCGACCTGGGTAGTCGGCCTGGTGGTTCTTCGACCTGAATGGTAGGCCTGGTGGTCGGCTTGGTGGGTGGCCTGGAAGGTCAGCGTGGATGGTCGGCTTGGTGGTTGGCCTGGATGGTCAACCTGGATGATCGGCCTGGATAGTTGACCTAATGGTTGGCCTAGATGGTTGGTCAGGTAAGATCGGCCTGGATGGTCAATCTGTTGGTGCATAGAAACCATACCGTACACACATTATGCATTGGAGTTTACAAATGTAAGAAAATGTGGAAATTCCAAATCTAAAAATATATAATGAAAGTAAATTCTATTCTAAGAACGTGTTTTTTTATTTTATTGTGGAGTGATTTTCACTAAAAAAAAATATCTCGTTCAGATGAATTTTACTTAAAAGACAATTTTCACATAAGGAGATCTAAAATTTTCTTGTCCTAAATAAAATATTTTTTACATTGATTAATTTACTTTTAAAGGATTTTAAAGTAGATATGTTAGCTTAGTTACTTTTTTTACTTGATATCATTATTAATGCAAAACTGTGATTGCATGATATTGATGAAAATATATGTAAGAGGTGGTTACTAAGAGAGTAAACTATCCTTGTTTGTTGTATAATGTAATTATTAAGATATGTGATATGAGATATTTAAATTTTAATGAAAACGCTAAAAATAATGGTGTTTTTCTTTTTAAAAAAATTATTTGAGATCACAAAACTCGATATAGATGCATGAGAAGATATACTATCATATATGAATTACAAGTTGAGATTATGATTATATGACAATTCGATAATCAATTAAACTACGATAAAAATGATAGATGTTACTCATAAATGTTTAAATTTAATACAATTTTTTTTTTAAATCATTAAAAATCTTGGAAACGTTTAAAGGATTCTTTGATGTCTTTGGTTGAGAATGAGTGTAATTAATTTATTTATTTATTAAATAAATTATTTAATACTCTGTAAAATCTTTAAGATTTTATAATTAAATTTATATTAATGTACCATTCTACGATTGTTTAGATTATAATGATTATGTTTTGATTGGAGAGTATATAGTAATACATATGTTTGACCTAGAGGCCCTACTTAGACATATTTTATTGGGTTATTTATGAAAGACTTCATTCCTAATTTTGTATTGTTACAAACATATGTTATGTTTCAATTTACAAGCCGTGTACGAGTAATTTTAGTAATACATGAATGTAAATATATGAATACATAAGTATGTATGCTCAATGCGACTTTTTTATTTTAGGGACGATAATAGAATCGATACATGAATATTTTATTTGATATTATAATTTCATTATAAATATATTCATTTAAAACTTATATGTTTAATTAATACACATATATATAACATTATATTTGTAAGTAGCATAAATAAATTACATTGAATAAGTTTTATATCTAGTAATGTTCTCAAAATTAATTATGTATTATATTAATAAATATGACAAAATTCCAACTTTGTAAATGTTATGTAAAATACTATATTAATAACATAAAATTAAACAATACCTCGTCCTTAATTTTATTATATATATTGTTTTAAATTTGGTATTTTTAATTTGTGAAAAGTAATTAAAAATAAATATCTTTAGATCTATATTAAGTTTATAATAATTCATAATAGTTTAAAAATAATAGTTAAAGGTTAAAACCAAGATATAAATTGTATAATAATTTGTTTAGCAAGAAAAACATAAAGTTTAATAATGTGAAACCATAGGTGTGAATGAGAGACCAATTTTAGGTCACAATGTAAATAATATGATTTATCACCCTTTCTTCCTAACTATCACAGTCTACCGGCCACTAAATGATAATTTTACAAAAGCCATTTGGGTCCACTGTTAGGAACCCTGTTTATCTTCACAAAATTATGCCATTTTATTACAATATTCTACCTATGCTCATCTCTGTTGACTTTTGCACATAGCAATTATGTATATTGCTGTTCTCTATATCAATAATCAATAACTTCATTATTGATGATGGAGAAGGTTGAAAACATTGACATTCCACCTTACTGTACAATGAATAATTAGCTATTTAAAGTAAATATTTTTTTTATATATATTTTTACACTAAATCTTAACAAAGTTTTTTATATATATCATTAGAAATTGAAGTGAGAATTTATTATATATATTAAAAAAATAGAAAAAACAATAACATAAAAAAAAATTGTAAATTTGTTTCTATGTGAAAACTGATAGGTCAATGGTGTTGAATCTTTCAACATTTTTACTTGTAAGAACGAACACAATTCAATTAATGAAAATGTCTACTGAAAGACTATACAATATCCATTACTTCAAAAATGTCCAATATCTTTGAACTATTTGAGAATCTTCTTTATATATTGTGCACAAGAGTATAAAAAAACTTTGAAATCTGACCTTAGAGTTTTAATAATGAGTAACTTGCAAGAGTAACTGAATTCATTATAGAGAATGTCTAGGTTATTGCTAGTATTTTCCTAGAAAGATGACAAAATAAAGAAGATAAAATAAAATTATAAAGAAAATTTCTTCATTACCCTAGCTCCACATTAGTTTAGACAATATTGCAGTAAATGTGGTCTAAAGCAGATAGGCTCGTGATTGAAAACATGTCACAGAAACTGTATAAAAACATAAAACATGTGAAAAAGTTCAAAATGAAATGTAATAGTTCATCAAAACCAGTGGTTGGGTTTTTATTTTTGTCCTAACTGACAATTATAATCACATTGGTTTGGAGAGGATTATCACATAATATTGTGTTACCAATGACAAAATGGATTGAGAAAATTCAACCATAAGTTTTTATTTCTCTTATAAATAGACCGTTCATCATAAGAATTAACATTGTTGTTTTTAATGACTTTCTAGTTTCAATAAAATGCATTAATCACTTTCTTATATTTCTTCGACTAATGTTATTTCCATAGTTTAATGAATTTTAACATTATTGTTTAAAAACACTTATAGGAATCAGTGTCTTTTTTTCATTGAATATTTCCGATGGCTTCTTCCGATGACAATCAACGGGAGAAACATAATTCTGGAACTTCCGCTGCTTCCAAGTGTTATATTTCTACTGCTGCTGGATTTGTGACGAAGTCAGTTCTATCTAACTCTGCTCTTAATCTTTTTGTTGTTACTAAGGGTAGTGATTTCATAATTGATTCAGGTGCTACTGATCATATGACTTGTGATCCTCATATATTTACTAGTGTTTCCTCTAATTGTTCTAAAAGTGTTATTATTAATGCCAATGGGGTCTCATCTCCTATTGAAGGTTTAGGTATTATATCCCTCTCACCCTCCTTATCAATTCCTGATGTTTTATTTGTTCCTACATTAAACTCTAATCTTATCTCCGTCAGCAAGTTAACCAAATCACATTCTTGTGTTGCCTTGTTTTACCCAACCCATTGTCTTTTTCAGAACATCCATTCCAAGGCGAAGATTGCCAATGGTAGAGAGAGTGAAGGACTGTATTATCTGGAAAATGTCTCATAACAAAACCATAAAAGAAGATTGACTTGTCTTGCGAATGATCACATACAAGATAAAAACAAAAAAGAAATTTGGTTGTGGCATAAACGGTTGAGACATCCCTCTTTTGGTTATTTAAAAAAATTATTTCCATCACTATTTCATAAATGCAATATTTCTGATCTTTTTTGTGAAACTTGTGTTTTGGCAAAAAATCATCGTGTTGTGTTTCCTTTAAGCAATAACAAAACTGATTTTCCTTTTTCATTAATTCATACAGATGTTTGGGGCCCTGCCCCACAATCTACACATAATGGAAAAAATGGTTTATTAGTTTTGTTGATGATTGTACTCGGGTAACCTGGGTATATTTGCTTAAACATAAAAGTGATGTGTGTGATGTGGTTCGTTCATTCTATCATCTGATTGTTACACAACTTAACACATCTATTAAGGTTATTCGATCAGACAATGGAGGGGAATATTTTAAGACTGAATTAATAGAGTTCATGAACTCTAAAGGCATCTTGCATCAAACTAC
>NC_028351.1:26406253-26425267 GCF_000741045.1 Vigna radiata var. radiata | reverse complement strand
AAAGAAATTTTATATTTCTATGGATGTGACATTTAATGAGCATGATTTTTTTTTATGTTGATTCTCCACTGCAGGGAGGCAATGAAAGTGAAGTGCATAATCATGATGGTAGTATGTTTGATTATATATTATCGTGTGAGGATCATATGGACACTTCTTTTTTGGATAATACAATGTCTTCTGATCATAACCAATTGGCTCAATCTTCTCCACAGGTTCAACTTGACTCTTCAGAGGTACCTTCTGATCCTATCTCTGATAATACTAATTTAGATGAAATTGATTCTTGTCTGCCTGAAACCACCAGCACACCAAACATTGAGTCTACTACTGTTCAATATAATCTTCCACCTTGTTCTTACCGTGGTCAACCTCCAGCTAAATATGAATCAGACCTCCAAGCCAAAGTTAAATATCCCATTAGTAAATATGTGTCATCTCACATGTTATCTCAATCATATGCATCATTTGTATCTCAATTATCTTCAATTTCTACTCCTAGTAATGTACAGGAAGCTTTGGCAGATCCTAGATGGACCGAAGCAATGGTTGAGGAGATGGCAGCTTTAGAAAAAAACAACACTTGGGATCTTATATCCTTACCAAGAGGGAAGAAACTGTGGGCTGCAAATGGGTCTTTACAATTAAGCATAAAGCTGATGGAACTATTGAAAGGTATAAAGCACGACTTGTGGCTAAAGGTTACACTCAATCTTATGGTGTAGATTACCAAGAGACATTCGCACCGGTAGCCAAACTCAATATTGTGAGAATACTTTTGTCGCTAGCTACAAACCAAGATTGGCCTCTACTACAATTTGATGTGAAAAATGATTTCCTACATCGAGAAATTTCAGAAGAAATTTATATGGATTCTCCACCAGGCATGACAGATTAAAATGGAATGAAGGTTTTCAAATTAAAGAAGGCTTTATATGGATTAAAACAATCCCCAAGAGCATGGTTTGGAATGTTTACCAAGTCTATGAAGGCTTTTGGCTATAGAGCAAGTAACTCTGATCACACCTTATTTTTTAAGAGAGGAAAAGGAAAGATTACAGCTTTGATTATATATGTAGATGACATGATTGTTACAGGAAATGATCAAGATAAGATTTCTATTTTACAACGATACCTTTCATCTGAATTTGAGATGAAACAACTTGGAAACCTCAAATATTTTTTGGGTATTGAAGTAGCTCGATCAAAACATGGTATTTTTCTATGCCAAAGAAAATATACTATTGATTTACTATCAAAACTGGGCTGCTTGTGAGTAAACCAACTGATACACCAATTGAACAAAATCATAAACTCTTTCAATGCTCAAATTCAGCAAGCATAGACAGAGGAAGATACCAAAGGTTGGTAGGAAAATTAATTTATTTGTGCCATACACGTCCAGATATCACCTATGCAGTGAATGTTGTTAGTCAATTTATGCATGACGCACGAAAGCTTCATATGGATGCTGTTGAAAGAATTTTTAGATATTTGAAGTTTGCTCCTAGAAAAGGAATTTTGTTCTCAAATAATGGAAACTTAAAGNTAGAAGGGTACACTGATGCAGATTGGGCAGGTTCAAAAGATGATAGAAGATCTACCTCTGGATACTTTACTTTTGTAGGAGGGAATCTTGTAACTTGGAGGAGTAAAAAACAACCTNTAGTAGCAAGATCTAGTNCTGAAGNAGAATTCAGAGGCATGACACTAGGTGTATGTGAACTTTTGTGGATTAAAAATGTGTTATCAGATTTGGGATTTAAACCAAATGAACCTATGAGTTTGTACTGTGACAATACTTCGACTATTGCAATTGCTCATAATCCTGTTCAACATGATAGAATAAAGCATGTGGAGATTGATAGACATTTCATCAAAGAGAAGATTGAAGCTGGAATAATTTCCTTTCCTTTTATAAGATCAGAGTTACAGTTGGCTGATGTTCTCACCAAAGGAGTGTCAAGAAGATTGTTTGATGAGTCTCTATTCAAGTTGGGAATGTGTGATATCCATGCACCAACTTGAGCGGGGGTGTTAAGATATGCTAAATATTCTATTAAAGGATATTAGGTAATCAGATATTGTGTTAGTTATAATTTAGAAATTATTTTAATTTGTGCAGATTTGTGCACCTGTAATTCCTTTAATAGATGAAGAATTATAGGATCCTTATATGTATATATATCGTACTCTACTCTTTGAAATAATACATCAGAATTATTCTTTAAACCTTTAAAAAAAAGTGTTGGAAGTCCCACATCGACTAGAGATAAGGCCAATTTATAGTATATAAGTGGAATGCAGACCTCACCTTTGATAACGGTTGAAAAATAGTTATTTTCATATGTCATTTTAGACCAAATTACACCCTTTAAGACTTAGAATGATCTTAGAATCAAGTAAAACCCAAATAATGAGTTAGTCGAGAGTCAAAAGCTGTTTTTAGCGATATTATGCTTGTTTTGCATTGTTTTGCAGTTATTCTGATAAAAGTGAAGATTGGGGTTGAAGATGAAGGTCTTAGACTCAAGACAGAAGAAGAAAATTGAAGAAAAGAAGCGTCTAGGAACCGCCCGGCGTCAAAATTCACTGTTGGGCGGTCCAAAGCGAGGAGGAGGCACTTGGCGTGGACGTTGCGCGGATTTGCGATTAGGGGCAAACCGCCGGGCGGTGGACCCCTAGCGCTGGGCGGTAGCGCGATAATGGGAAAACCGTCGGGTGGCATAAGTGTGCCGCCGGGCGGTTGTTTGCTGGGCCTGGGTCTGTTTTCTGTGACGCTCCTCAGCTATAAATAGCCCTGTTACAATTTCATTCTCATTCTTTTGACAGAAGAGGGCGGCCAGACCTAATTTTCACTCCTTGGAGAAGATTTCTTGGATGCTTAGGCTCCTTTTCATCCTATCTAGGGTTTGCTCTACCATTCTTCCATTATTTTCATCTAGGTTCACCATGACAATGGTGAACTAAACCCTTTTGTTGTTGGGGGAAACAATGTAATATTTTGAAACTCTCTTTTATTGAAACTCTTGTTTATTTATATGATTCTTCATATGCTTTGATTATCAATTGTTAGGTTCTCATATGCGCTTAAAGCTTTTATCGTTTAACTCATTCGATAACTGTTGTTTGTCTCTATTGATACGGGAACGTACAATATTGTCATGAACTGGTGAGAAATTCCTTGATTAATAAAATACCACATTGGGTATTACCGATTATATTACTTGAACGATCTAGTACACTTGCCAGTGAGTCAACAACCTTACAAGCCAGTTTTGTGGGGTTGAGTTAGGCCTAAAGCCCACTTCTAACATGGTATCAGAGCTATGGTTAGAGCCTATCCTAGCGATATTTGTTGGACATATTATTCCACCCGCTATTGGGCCATTATCAGACCACCCATTTATATCTAGTCTCAAGCTCGAGATGTATATACCTCGGCGTGAGGGGGGTGTGTTGGAAGTCCCACATCAACTAGAGATAAGGCCAATTTATAATATATAAGTGGGATGCAGACCTCACCTTACAAGCCGGTTTTGTGGGGTTGAGTTAGGCCTAAAACCCACTTCTAACATGGTATCAGAGCTATGGTTAGAGCCTATCCTAGCGATATTTGTTGGACATATTGTCCCACCCGCTATTGGGCCGTTATCGGACCACCCATTTATATCTAGTCTCAAGCTCGAGATGTATGTACCTCAGCGTGAGGGGGGTGTGTTGGAAGTCCCACATCGACTAGAGATAAGGCCAATTTATAATATATATATATATATATATATATATAAGTGGGATGCAGACCTCACCTTACAAGCCGGTTTTGTGGGCTTGAGTTAGGCCTAAAACCCACTTCTAACATAGAAGAAATCCTACAAAGAGAAGTCCATATTTTTTTCAGACTTTCTACAATTATTCAAACACCTCCCTTAGTGTCTCCATATAACTCCTTTAGATCATTGAGACTTTATCAAACACAACATATTTTTTATTATTACTCACCTTTCAAACAATTCCATCATTTAAAAATTGTCCACCCATTCATGTAGATAAGATCCAGGAAAATTGAATTTTTTAAGCATGGTTTGGACATGAAATAGACTTATTAAAATAAGAATTTGTATGCTTAATACAAGTGATGTGTAACACTGATGATTAGAGCTCCTTGTTATGGATTGGTGGTCGTAGGTTCAAACCTTGGCTACAATAAGAATAATTTTCTTTTAAGTTAGGAAGATGCTTTCATTAAGTTAGGAAGATGCTTTCAAGAGAGAATTAATTCTGGGTTTCAAAAATCTAATTCTCATTCATCTCAAAAGTCATAAGCTAGAGGGTCTTGGGAACCACCTCTAGCCACATTCCTTGCACACTGCCTCCATTTTCATTTTCTTTAATTTTCAGAGTGCACCACCTTATTTTCTCTCACCTCCACGACGCTGCTTCTATACGCGTCAGCCATTCCTCTGCTGACACATCCTTGCTCATGCGTCAGCCTCATCAATTTGACTCTTGCATCCTCCACGAAATTGATTTGCTTCCCTTTCACTTCGTAGACACACACATCTCTCATTTTCGCTCTCGAGAGTTTCTTCGTAGCAAGCCTCTTCTCGCGTCTCCATACTCCAAACCAGGTTATCTTCTTCACAGATCTACATTTTCTCCTTCCACTTCTTCCTCGTTTCAGCCTTTCCAGTCATAGAACATCATCTTCACTGAACAAGTTCTTCGATCTATGGCCTCTGCAAGGGTTGCTTCCTCATTTTCATTTTTCTTCATATTTTGACCGATTAAACACTTCTCCTCCCTTAGATCTTCCATTTTCACCGTTTAAAACATTATTTCCATCGATTAATCGGTTGGTTTAGTGATTCCTCACCAATTTAGGGTTTTTCCACCATTTAAACCAAGATCTAGGGTTTTTCTGGTGTCATTTCTGTTTTTCTCTCGTTCTCAAGCTCATCACCTATTTCGAGCTCTTCTCTCGATTTTTGTCAAGTTAGCTCTTGTTTGAGCGTTGTTCTTCAATTCCGCTGCGTCAATTCTCTTAGGAGGAAGCTTTGAGAATCTTAAAAGAATTCGTGTTGTGCCTACGGTCATGCTCTCGGAGCACTCTTCTATCAAGTGGTCATCAGAGCTTCAGTTCTTCCGCACTTAAAGCTAAGTATCTTTATCTATGTTTCGATTTTTGTTTTCTTTTGATTCGCATCTCTGCCTATTTCTAGTTTCGTTTGATTTTGTCTTGATTCTGTGTATCTTGTGTTGTTTCCTTCTATTCCTGAGTTGTTGGTCATTTTCATTTATTGTCTTGTGTTGTAATCTGTGTTGAATTCTATATTGTTATTCTATGCATTATCTTGAGTGATCTGCAATTGCATTTGATTTCTATATTGTGTGTTGTGTCGATCTAAGCTTTCCGTCAATGTTTTGATCATTTTATTTGGTGAATCTTTGTGTTTGAGTCATTTTAATTTCTAAATCCATTTATGTCGTTTTCAAGTCATGTGCACCTCAATTTTGGTGTAGTTTTTCAATTTAAATTTGTCTCTAAAGTCCTTTATTTAAGTTGTTTTCTATGTCATTTTGTGTTCATGAGGTAGTGTTATATGGTTTAAGTACTGTTAATCAATTAGAAGCTATGAAATGATTAATTGAGCTTGATGAAAGTCCACCTAAAACACTCACAGTTTCATTACTTTCTTGTCAGAGTTTTCTGATTGAGTGTTTATGATTACACTATGTCTGCATCTTTTCTTGTGTGTTACTGCTTGTATAAGTTTAAGCACATCATATCAGCAATGAATTGCCTAGCAAAGCTTGGGTGCTTATGACAAACAACAACAAAATTCTATTTAATGCAGTTTCACCGAGATTGATTTTCTTTGAATTTGTGTGTTGATAACGGTTTGAAACACCGTTATTTGCTATGTGATTTTGATACTAAAAGCACCCTTTTTCACTTAGAAACTTGCTTGAACTCATGTGTTTTCAATAAATTGTGTGAATAAGAGAGTTGAGGTTGATTTTAACAGTTTTCTAACAAATTCCCCTTGTTTTGATAGAGATTGAAGCAATACTGGAAGAAGAAGTGAAAAGCCAAGAAGATAGAGCTCAGAAGAGGTCAGAAAGGAACCAAGAAGGGGGAAAACCCGAAGCCCAAGGGAAAGGAACGAAAAACAGTGCAAAGCAACATCACCACCGGTCGCCCAGGCGACGCCTCCGACGCCCGAGCGACGGACGCCCGAAGCCTAGGCGTCCAAAACTGGCGCCCAAGCCTCACATGACACTCAATTCACGCTTGGGCAAGCTCCCTACGAAGCTTGAGCTTGATTTTACATGGATTAGGCCCTGATTCTGCTCTGATTTGATTCTTTTGGACTGGGCCGCACTTTGGGACGCGTTTGGCACTATTTAAAGGACCCTAGGGCTCTAGGTTTTGCATCCCTGGTAGAAGAGAGCATAACAACACACTCCTAGCCAATTCTTTGTCTTTTCATTCTCTCTTTTCTTCCATTGTTCATAGGTTCCCCCATGTCTATGGGGAACTAATCTCTATTTGTTGTTGGGGAATGATGTAACCTTGTAAACTCTCATGTATTTGAATTTATTCTTAATTCTATATGCTTTTTCATTAATTGTTAGAGTAATTCATTTGTTTTATTCTTGATTATACAATAGCATTATCTGTGAGTTGCATGAGTTCCGGGAGGTTCCTTTTAATTCAGGTCCTTGTTGAATTACTCCTAAGGGTTATATTGCTCAGGGATGAGGGTATGAGTCTTAGTCGTCTTAACCTCTTGATCTTCACATCTTTTTACCAGGAATGCTAGGAATCGTATGAACTGGTAATTAGGGACAGGCTTATTTACCGAGGGATCAGATTTAAGTGTTTTAGTGAGGGACGTTGTCATTAATGAATAAAGAAGAATTCTTATATACATGAGAAGGACTTGGTGAAATCTAACCCCAACAACATAATCATCTCATATAAATTAATCTTCATTCATCTCTGTGCTCTTTTGCCACTAATCACTTTTACTTTGCAATACAATCCGTGATCTCTTTTCTCTTAAGTCTTAATTAATCCTAGTTTCACACAACTGTTCAGCGCCGAGAGTCCTTTGGGATACGATACTTAGTCTTACCATTTTATATTACTTGTGCGACTCGGTACACTTGTCGATTTGCCCCAACATGTGTGTCTTTTCTACTTAGTATTAGTTCATTACTAAGTTCAGTTTATAGTCTCTATCTTTGAGTCATTTGTGTATACTGTTTCATTAGTGTTCGTTTATTGTTGTTAAGGTCTGTAGAGTTGAGTCTTGCATAAGCTGATTTGGTTGAACAATGCTATGGCTAATATGTTTTAATAAACATTTGATGTGTATTCACTGATTTGCCATATCTGCATTCAATTCTACCTTTGCAAGTGCAGTCTGTTACACTAGCAAACTCTACATTGGGATTGATTCATGTATGATATTTCCTTGTTTTCATTTAAGTTGAACCACTTTTCTTGCTACATGTAAATTTGCTGATCATTTGAAGTATAGTAGTTCATTGTTCTGTTGTGAATTGTAGCAAAAGCTTTCAATTTCAAAATAGTCTTGAATAATCATATGATACTCCTGATAGTTGGTTTCTAAAACAACAAAGAAAAGAAAGAAACAATTTGAAAAATGCAATTCACAATATGAGCATTGTCTTGATTTAGCAATTTTAATTGAGGCAATTTCTCAATCAATTTGCTTGTCAGTAGTGCATTCTTTCAATCTGTCTGTTTAGTTCAACTTATGTTCTTTTTTTTGTGTTTTTAATCTATTCTAGAGCTATTGGTAGGATCAATTTGTGTGGCAGCTGTTCTTGATAGCCTTATTTCTTGTTTCTCCATTGTGAGCCTGTTAGCATCCTAGGTGGTGGTGGTCTGACAGATTCTCCAGCCTAGTACTGCCAAGGGAGAATTTTCCCTTCCAAACCGTTCATTAATGTGCTTTAAATATTTCTAATGAGAAGCCTAAGTGATGTGAGTTTTGTGAGGCTACTTTAGCCTAATTTGCTTGGCAATTTGAGAGAGATTTAGTTCTAACTTTTTTGAGATTGTTCATTTTGCATGAAAAGGAGTTTGAGTGATCAGATTGGAGCATCTGTGCTTATTTAAGTTGCTATTGCATTCAATTTAGTTATAAACTATTTGCTGATTCCATTGAGATATTAAATTTTTTGAATGCAATTGTATTCATTTTAATCTGCTCCTGCAATCATTTTGGAACTTAAATTGTTTGTTGAATCACCAACATCTTAATTGTGTTGAATGTGAGTGCTGTTTCTAAATTGGTAAGATCTAGTTGAATTTGTTAGATGAAATAGGAAGTTGCAAACATTGTTCTGATTACATTCTGAACTTCATTTATGCAATAACTTGTTTCAACTACATATGCATCATATCTGATTGAATCTACGCCATCCTTTCTGCATTGGATTGAATAGATTTTAAATCAGATTGAATGGTTGTTAAAATCAATTTAGTTCAGCCACATCATTGTCATTCTCACGCTTAACTCTCCATTCCTGCATCATCATCAATCACATTTTCCACTTCAAAGAAACCTCTGCTAGGGTTTCTTCCTCTCAAGCGCATCCTCTCCACTGTAAGTCAGATTCGACCCTCCACCTCATTTTCTCACTGTTTTTGCCATTTCTTTCGATTGAAACATCACCTTCCCTACTTTCTACCAAACAAACACCTTTCCTCGCCTCTTTTTCCATTTTCAACTGATTGAATCCTTCTTTGCTCTGATCTAACACATTTCCACTGTTTAAGCTTGAGTTTGAACCGATTAATCGGTTCATATTTGCGTTCCTCACCATTTTAGGGTTCTTCGACTCAAATCCTCTCTGGTTTCAGAGTGTGGCTTGTCTCCTAGGATTTCCTCGAGTTTCTTCCAATTTCTCTCTCGGTCAAAAGGTTCTTCCACATTTCCGCTACGTCATTTCTCTCTAGAGGAAGCTTCGAAAATCTTAAAAGCGTTCGCGACGCGCCTATGGTCATCCTCTCGGAGCACTCTTCCATCATTCATGCAAACAGCAACCTAGAGATGTGGGTTGTGTGTGGTGAGTGTTAGTCATTGTGAAAACAATAGAGAATGTACTTGAGTTGGTGCATCTTGGATCTGTTTTGTGCTTTTGTTAGGTATGGGAACTAGTAAAGGAATGTGGTTGTGGTGTTAGGAATATCAAGAGTTAAAGAATTTTTTTCTAAAGAAGAGGTAAAAGGTGTTAAACCTTAGTGTTTGTCTAAGCAACCATGTCACATTGCTTATATGCTTATGTTAGTTGATGTTTGAGGATATTATGTGTTGAGCATGTCTTATTAAAATTGTTTAGAAATAAACTTGAGTGTTAATCTGTTGTTTGGTTGCAAGTCAGGTACGTAAGTATATGTTTAGTTTAGGAAATTATAAATTTTTTATCATATGCGCAAGTGGATGATGATGTTTTTTAATATAGAATTGAGGATTGGAATGTTTGTTATTTATGGTTCATAGAAGTATACATATGTTGTGTAGTTCAGAACTTTGGGTTTAGCACTGGTCCTATCTTGATGGTTCAGTGCATTATAGTCTAGTAACTATAATGTTTAAGGAGATGGATAAACTTTGAAAGCTGATACAAGATAATAGTTATAGAGCACATGAAAAATTTATGATTAGTAAATTTGAAGTTAAGAATTGAATGGTGCAGTGTTTAGAATGATATGTTGAATACATATATTGGTTTGTTTTCGAAAATTAGTATGAGAATATATAAATATATAAATATTAGTCAAGCATAAAATGGAAGAAGACTATAGTGTTAGGTGAGTACACTACTGCAGTCGGGGGAAAAGGCAGTGGTTATTTTCGCCCTTTGGCACCGGTTCCTGAACCGAGACATATTGAGGCGAGGTAAAAAGTGGTAGACTTTATGCCTTGGTTATGAACTGAGGCAAAAAGGTGGATGATTTCGTCTCGGTTCAAAGTCAACTGAAGTAGTATGTTTCTTTTTTTTAATTTTTTTTCGCAGGACTTTATGCCTCGGTTCCCTCCCAACCGAGGCAGTAGGGTCTTTTATTCTTTGCCAGCCTTTATGACTCGGTTGGAACCTGAACCGATGTCGTAGCTGGGTTTTTTGTCTCGGTTATGGCCACAACCAAAGTATATTCCTGTGTTTTTTCTAATAAACAAGTCTGTTTCTGTAATATTCCCAACTGCAGAAAAGACCTGCATATAATTTTACAGCCAGAACGAAGAAACAATGTCAACAGCATAGTGCTGAAGATACCACTGTTTGAAGGGAGTGGCATCAACCTGAACAATAGCACTTTTGACAAGGGTCTGAGTACGTCAAAAGGTAGAGAAACAATGTCTCACGCTAGGCATAGAGGAATCCCAGTTTAATTAGTTTATAACTTATTATCTCATCCTGTTTTTGTGATATCCACTATCACAAAAATAGACCTGCATATCAAACAATCACATAATGTACATAGATTCAACACAATAATCAATGTTTACATCACATAATGTACAAAGCCTAATAACTATAAATCAACATGTTCAAATGTATTTTAAATCTAATAAAAGTCTAATAACTAAATGTTTTACAACAACATTCCTCAGGAATGAAAGTGACTTCTTAGGAATTGTTGCAGTAGTCTTGAATCTCTGCACAAGACAATTGATATTAATTAGTATATATATGAATTCCAAATGTTGGAGAAAATCAAAATTTGTTATATTTAAATATTACCGTTTACCAGCCTCTTGTGATATGGGAACAAATAATGTGGGTCATCCAATACATTACATAGTATCCGCACTTATATGACCCCTTTTGTCTGTTACACTACAATATATCATCACAGTTGTAAATAGTTAGTAAAAATCATTAAAAAAGAAAACAACTATAAGAAAGTATGGCTTTAGCATATGTCAAACCTTGAGAGAAATCCATGCAAGCTTTCTACTGTTAGCAATTAATCTCCCAACAATCATCATACTTGCTGGAATAAAACTATATATAAAAAAAAGGCTTTTAGCATTCATTTATGTAACAAAGAAAGTCCAAACATTGNGGTTCTTACCAATCAATTGCTTGTCTGAGATGTGTGGGAGGAGACTTGTGCAATGAGTAGAACCACAAAGCATAGCTCTCCTGCATAGAAATAACAAAAAGCTGCCAATGGTGCTTAAAATTTATAATAACTTAATTATTATATATTAAAATCACATATGGAACTTTATTATGTTAACAAAGTTCACTTACCCAGATATATAAGGCATAAAATATATTTTCTTGTCGCTTCCAAATCTTCTTGTGAGATGTGTTGTGATCTCATCAAAATCATTTGTTTTGTGAATGACTTGGGATCAATCAACCCATAGTCATCATTGTACCCTAAGTTGTTACTGATCCCAAACATATACCTGAAATCAAAAATTAACTTTGATATATAAATCAATTTGATATAAATAATTGCTCATAGACGTACATCATCCATAGTTGAACTAATGTAATATTCAACTCTTCTGTTCCCGATGCAAGCTCTCTAACATCTTGGCTATGCAGGTATATTGGGACATCAAAGCCTCTCCCAAATACATTAGTATCATATTCAACCTCCAAAGGCTCATTTTCAATGATGTCAGCAAGTAGCTGCAATGGACCAAGAGGGTCATCCCCAGATAGACGAATCTTGTTCTGTGCATGCGTCTGTTGTTCAATGGAAAAATAATATAAGTTTTGACATCAATAACATGTAAACTTTCAAATTGAGAAGTGTAAAGTAGAATTCCATACCGGGGGGTCAGAAACCGAATCAACCAATTGTTTAGGCTAAGCAATAAAAGACTAGAATGGATGTGCCACAATGAAAATCTCATCTTTGGGCAGAGGAACTAAGGCATCTAGTATGATAATTTCATCTACTAAGACCTTCACCTCATGCTCTGATAGCTCCATACCATGAACAACAGTCGTTGCCTTAAACACTTATCCATGAGCTACCAGCACCGTCTCGGTACCGTCTAAAATGTATAGTAGACATGGACTAACATCGTCCATGTCATCCCCTGGGACGGCTGAAGCTGAACAACTTCCTTTCCCGCTTCTCCCTGTCAGAGTAAATGTGAGATTATACAAAAGATAAAAATAATTGCACATAAATGTTTATTAATTTTACTTGTCGGAGGCACAACATGTTCCTGTTCCTGTACAGGAGATAACATCGGGCGCATACCATAGCTCTCAAATTGTTGCTGGAACATGGTGCATACCTCATTATACAATTCATCCCTAAGCTCCTCCCTAAGGTCCGCTTGAAGGTTTTATGTAATCTCTTGTTTCAGACTTTGCTCTTGTGCTTCGCTTTATGCATATGAAGTCTGACGAGAAGAGCTCCCAAAATAATCTCGAATGCTTACTCCAGTTCCAACAGCACGTACACGTCCAGGGTGTTGTTAACGGATTGGCAAGTGTACTGTTGACGGATTGGCAAGCGTACCAAATCGTTCAAGTAATATAATTGGTAAAACCCAATATTGTTCTTCCCAAGAGACTCGAAAGGCTTTCTCGTTCACGTGAATCAAAATAATAAGACTTGAAAATAAAAATCAATTGATTGAGTATAAAAATAAAATATGAACATGTAAAAGAGATTGATTCAAATGACAAGAAGAAAACAATGAATGAATGGAGTTGTTGGGGTTTACAATTTCATCTTTATCTGCTCTCTCTTATCTACTCATCTTGAATTATTAGCTTGGTTAATTAACTGTCATGCAACTTTCTTAGCCTACCCTTAACCCGATCCCTCGACGAAAAGAGCCTAATATTACAACCAAGTCAAATTCAACCAATTCACACTACTAGAAAAATAAACCTCGAGTCCCTGGCAACGGCGCCAAAAACTTGTTGACGGATTGGCAAGCGTACCAAATCGTTCAAGTAATATAATTGGTAAAACCCAATATCGTTCTTCCCAAGTGACTCGAAAGGCTTTCTCGTTCACGTGAATTAAAATAATTAGACTTGAAAATAAAAATTAATTGATTGAGAATTAAAATAAAATATGAAAATGTAAAAGAGATTGATTCAAATGACAAGAAGAAAACAATGCATGAATGGAGTTGTTGGGGGTTTACAATTTCATCTTTATCCGCTCTCTCTTATCTACTCCTCTTGAATTATTAGCTTGATTAATTAATTGTCATGCAACTTTCTTAGCCTACCCTTAACCCGATGCCTCGACGAAAAGAGCCTAATACTAATTACTGGCTTGCTATCCCTAGCCTCCCCTACCAATTAATAGAGCATTATAGAGCAGAAGTTAAACGCAATTGATCATCATACCCTATCCCTAGGTGATATTGCAGAATCAAGAAATTACTCACTAGTTCATGACATTACTGTACGTCCCCGTATCAATAAAGACAAACAACAGTTATCGAATGAGTTAAACGATAAAGGCATTAAGCACAATTGAGAACCCAACAATTAACAATCAAAACATATGGAAACCATATAAATATTCAAGAGTTTCAATAAAAGAGAGTATCAAAAGATTACATTGTTTCCCCCAACAACAATAGGGTTTAGTTCACCATTTTCATGGTGAAACTAGATGAAAAATGGAAGAAGAATGGAAAAGCAAACCCTAGAAAAGATGAAAAGGAGCCTAAGCATTCAAGAGATCTTCTCCAGAGAGCATAATTAGGTATGGTCGTCCTCCCCTGTCAAAAGAATGACTCTGAACTCGCAATAGGGGTATTTATAGGTGAGAAGCGCAGCAGAAAACAGGCCCAACCCCAACAGACCACCGCCCAGCGGAACAAGTGTGGCACCCGGCTGTAAGGGTCACTGCCCGGTGGTTTCCCTCAAAACCGCCCAACGCCAACGCCAGTGCCTACTCCTTGCCCTAGACCGCCCGGTGGTGTAAGTTGCAGCCGGGCGGTGCGTCGACTCTTTAAATCTTCAATTTTCTTCTTTTTTCTTGAGTCTACAACCTTTATCTTCAACTTCATTCTTCACTTTCTAAAAAATGCTACAAAACAATGCAAAACAAGCATAATGTCGCTAAAAATAGCTTTTGACTCTCTACACACTCATTTTTTGAGTTTTGCTTGATTCTAAGCTCATTCCAAGTAGTAAAGGACGTAATTAGGTCTAAAATGACATTAAAATAACTGTTTTTCAACCTTCATCAACACCCCAAACTTAGAACTTTTCTTGTCCTCAAGCAAACAAAATAAAACAACACACAAAACAAAACTTGGCTGTATCCTCTTCCATCCAATGGTTCAACAATCCCAAAGTACATGACAAACACCACTCAAATTCAAATCTTCAGTGAAATCAAAATAAGGTGTATGCATGCTTTCAATCCAGAGATTGCACAACAGATGTTATACATTATGAATGACCAATCCACTAAGCAAAAACGCACTCATGAAAATTAACAGTTCATATCAAGCAAGTGTTTCACTCAATCACTCAAGTGTTTAAGGTGACACTCCACTCTCTATTGTTCACAAGTCACATGAAACAAAATTGTCATTCATCTCAAACAATTAACATTTTTACATGCAAATGTCATCAAAAGGACTTTTCCAGGGCTTGTAATGAGGTTGGGTTAACAAGAAAAATGGTTTTTTTCTGGAAAACAAATTCCTTGAGTTAAGATAGCTTTCAAATTATTTAGCAACTTAAGCACAACTCTTTTCCTCGCCAATCTCACTCATTCCCAACTTTTTTCCCCTTTTCTTTTTCTTTTGCATTGAGCTCTTCTTCATGTTTTTCTTCTTTTCTTTTCTGTTTCTCATGAATTTTTCTTTTCACAACATTTGAGCTCAATGCTTCACAATTGCTTTTCAATTTTCCCTCATACAACCCCAAACTTGAACCTTTTCATCGCATACAATTAAGCTCATCCCAACTCAAGGTAAAGAATTTCAAAACAAGGGTTCACATCCTGCTTAAGGCTAAGGTTCAAAAAGGGTATAATATTTCAAGCATTTTGGGTGAAAATTTGGCTAGAGAAGGGTTCTAGAAAATGGCCTTGATCATATGACATTCACAAGCAATTCAATCAATCATCAAGATTAAAGCAATATCATTCATGTTTTCCTGTGAACAATGCATACATAAATAAAAACTCTGGAGCTCAAAATCTCACACAGATGCTTCCTCACACAAAATTCAATCATGCGTCCTTCTTAGCATCATAACCACAATCATAATCCATCACACATCTATTTCACTTAATATCAACATGCATTGTAACTCAATTCTCATTCACATCAAATAATCCTCAAATAGCTTCATCATGCACATCAGTCAGTCAAACATTTTCAGAAAAAATATTCAAGCCAAGAGTACATACTAAAATTAAAATTCAACCTATTCTAGGAATTTAAATTGCAAAATTGTAAGAAGAAATCTAGGTTGCCTCCTAGTAGCGCTTGTTTAACGTCACGAGCTTGACCTAAACCTCATGGATCCACCAACATAATGATTGAGGCAAATTGCTCCACATCTCCTCGCACATAGTGTTTGAGCCTTTGGCCATTCACGATCCAGCTCCGTTGTTGATTATCCTCAGTCGAGGATTCTAATTCCACTGCTCCACTTTGAAAAACACGTTTCACCAGAAAAGGTCCCAACCATTTTGATTTCAGTTTCCCAGGGAATAACTTTAGCCGCGAATTGAATAATAACACCAAATCCCCTGAATGGAAAGTTCTCTTAATCAACTTCTTGTCATGATAGAACTTCACCTTATCTTTGTAAGTTCTGGATGACTCGTAAGCATGCAACCGCATTTCTACAAGTTCTAGTAGTTGGTTACCTCGCTTCCCTTGAGCCTTATCAGGGTCAAAGTTCAAAAATTTCAAAGCCCACCAGGCTTTGTGTTCCATTTCGACTGGCAAATGACATGCTTTTCCATAGACTAACTGAAAAGGCGATAACCCCATAGAAGTTTTCATAGTAGTTCTATATGCTCAGAGAGCATCGTCCAACTTCTGTGACCAATCTTTTCTTGAAAAAGTGACAGTCTTTTCTAAAATTCTTTTGATTTCCCGGTTAGACACTTCAGCTTGGCCATTTGTCTGCGGATGATAAGGCGCATCTACCTTATGTTTCACCCCATAATGTTTAAGTACCTTAGCTAGTTGAGCATTGCAAAAGTGGGATCCCCCATCACTGATGAGGATCCTGGGAGTGTCAAACCGCGAAAAGATTTGTCTTTTTAAGAATTTGATCACGGTGTTAGAATCATTCTTAGGACATGCTACAGCTTCAACCCACTTACTCACATAATCAATAGCTACCAAAATATATTGATTATTGAATGATGGAGGAAATGGTCCCACAAAGTCAATACCCCAGCAATCAAAAACTTCGACTTCCAAAATGCCCTGTAGTGGCATCTCATGCCTCCTTGAGATGGTTCCTGTCCTCTAACGTTTGTCGCAGCTTCGAGCATGATTATGAGCATCTTTAAACAAAGTCGGCCAATAAAATCCTGCTTTTAAAATTTTTGCGGCAGTGCGTTCTCCATTATAATGACCTGCATAAGGAGAGTTGTGACAATGCCACAAAATGTCTTCTGCTTCTGCTTTAGTGATGAGTCGATATTTTCTTGACTTTACTTAGTTTATTGTGCTAGAATTAATCAGGGAATTGTGCTTAAATGTCCGGTATTTTCCCGTTTCTGCTAATTGTGCTTAATTTGACTGGAAATTCGAATTTTAATTAATTTGAATTTTCTCAGCTAATTATTTGCATTATTATTTTCAGGGAAAATTTTGGAAATATAATTTGGGAAATATGTGGGTTGTCACACAATTCAAGACTCTCCACAAAACAAGTGTGTTCAAGAAGGAGGGCACTATGGTCATTTTATTCCTTGGGCTTATGAAAAGGGGTGCAAACATTGAAAAAGGGGGTGACATCTAGAAGCAGAAGTGTGGTCACGGTTTGGGCTGGTCTTCACACGTTACAGCACACAAACCCACGGCCTGCTCACCAGTCTGCTGCCACGTTCATGTGAACTCAGTCCAGTAGCTTTGAAGCATCTTGACACATTCAGCCTTGAGAGGCTCGGTTCAGCAGCTCCATCCAGCTACACACGTAGAAGCATCACGTTGTCCACCAAATGCATCCAGCACGTGGTGTGCTCAAAGGTGAGTAGCTTATTATGCCCTGCAGCTTGGGATAGATCAGCGTACAAAGGGGTGCAGCAACCATATCTACATTACGGTCCAAAGCTAGCAGCAGCGTCCAAGTGGCCACGGCCAAAGTCTTGCAGCACGTCAAAGTGAAATCCAGCGTGGTGATGCAGGGGTGCAACCAGCAACATTTGGAGAAATCTCCAAGGTCCAGCAGCTTCAACCCACGGTGCATCCAGCGTTGGAGAGGAAGAAGCCCAAGCACACAGCAGCATCCACACCCACGGGTAGAAGGAGTGCATCATGCAACAACCCACATAACACGATCCAGGAGAGTCTTCAGCGGTGCACATGATGGATAAAAAGCAGCAGCATCACGTGTTGAAGAAGGAAAGAGTTGTCATGGGCCTTCACTACACTCAGTCCTGCGTTTTCCTTGAGAAAGCTGCAGCGGCCCACCAACACGCAACAGCTTCAACGTCCAAGTGCAGCATGATTCATCCAGCTGGAGCTCACTTCCAACCTCCACACGGACAACTCCAAAGTCCAGCTTTACACTTCCACGACCCACGTCCAGCAGAACTCCACTAAGCAGCCCGTAAGAAATGAGCAAGGGAGGTGCGCGTGCTTCACTCATTCAACAGCAGCTCCCGCAACTCTCAACACGTCCACAAGAAGCATGCAGATGCAGCCCATATTGAATCACAATGCAGGCTCTAGTAACTTCACAACCCCTCATTCACGGCCCATGGCCAATATCTTTGGACGTCTAGCTTTGACACAAAAACCTAAGGAGGCTACTGTTACATAGGCTGACATGGGAAGCATGTAAAGAGCCGCCACTTTCTGTTGTTGAGCTTTCCTTTGAACATGTTTACACACTTTGATCATTTTGGTTGAATCAAGCAGAAGCCAGCCGACACTTCTTTTGCTCGTAGTTTAGGAACGTTTTGGTTCTTTTTTTTTTTTTTTCTGGCTTGCAATGTTGTTCACATTGTGCTAGAAAGGGAAGAAATTGTATTTCAAATTGGAGATTGTTTTCATGTTACACGGTGAATGCAGGTCTTCTTGGTTTCTTAAATGATAATACCCTTTTGTTTTGTTTTTATGAATTGAGAAATGACCTTTCATGATGGTGGATTCCTTTCTTTGCTTTTAAAGCTCTGATTCATTATATAGCTCACGGTATATTTATTTTGCTGGTGCATGGTGATATTAATTTGGAAATGTTGATTTCAATGGCACATGGTCTATGGTGATGGGACGGTTGGTAGATATAGGTGCAACAATATTTTTATTTTACTTCTATGAAGAATGATGAGGTGATTAGATGGGGTAGGTATGCTTGTACGGTGATAATTTTGAGAGAAGACATTTGATGCATTGCTTTTATTTATTTCCCACTGTCACGATTTCTTTATTTTTTTTTTCAGCACATTTCCATATCTTTAGATGAAGCATGATTCATGATAAAGCAAAGGAGGCCATGGCAAAAGTTACATTTTAGAAACAATTGCAATTTTAATTTTCTTTTAAGTGGAGCTCATGGTCACGTGAGAATGTAGAGATATTTTCTTTTTTTATTTCCTTTGCCTTAGAGTAATTTACAGTACATGTTTAATTCTTTTTCATCTTTTTAATTAAGTGTTGCGTTTTAATAGTTTTAATTGTGTTAGATGTTTGTTGGTTACAATTTTGGGTTAGTATTTTATTTTATTTTTATGTTTTCTATCTTACTCTGTTGTGTTTAATTTCTATGCATTTTAATTGAGCTTAATTCTCATCTCAAAAACTTTTCACAAACCCCCCCCCC
>NC_028351.1:26355681-26406103 GCF_000741045.1 Vigna radiata var. radiata | reverse complement strand
CTCCCTCTTTGTGTTAGACTCGAAACTCGAACCGCAAAATTGGTCCTTGAGAGACGACCTAGGAGTCACTTCCTAGCACTATACTGCATTTCTTATATGCACATCAAATTTGCATGGGGTGCGACCTCCATCAAATTTTGGCATCGTTGTCGGGGACCAATGGTTCGGTTTTAGGTCTTTGTTGTGTTAGTGTGTGTTTTGTTTTGTCTTGTCTTGTGAGTGTGATGTTCTGTTTGTGTTCGTCATTGTGTGTTGCATTTAGGTAGTTTTAGTTGCATATTTTCATTGCATTCTTCTTTTCCCCCTTCCTTCTACATGTCTACCTACTTTGATTTTGTGAATACTGTTTCTTTTGCCTGTATCTTTGATTATGATTCTCCTTCTGCATCTGACTCTAATATTGCTTCTCATGCATATTCTGCTAATTTCTAGGTTGAGAACAATATGACTCATCCTCCAACTCCTGAGAGTGCTCCTAGGGAGCAAGCTTCAATTAATGAGGATGATGTTCATTGCGTTCTCACCTCTGGACTGATACATTTGCTGCCTAAGTTTCATGATTTTGCAGGTGAATGCCCACACAGACAAGCATTGACAGGAGCAGAAATTAATCTCTGCTTCAGACTGTCAAAAGCTTGCAAACATTCTGGACTCATCACAAATGGCGTCGCTTTAGCAAGCAGATTGCTTAAAGTCTTTGCAACCTTTGAAAAATCCTTAATAAGACGTCGATAGAATCCTGCATGGCCAAGAAAACTTCGGACTCTCTTAACATTTGTCGGCGGTGGGAGTTTTTCAATCACCTCAACCTTTGCTCTATCAACTTCAATCCCCTTGGCAAAAATTTTGTGACACAGCACGATACCTTTTGTAAGCATGAAATGACATTTTTTCCAGTTCAAGACAAAATTTGTTTGAATACATCGTTTGAGAACTACATCCAAATTAGACAAGTATTTTTCAAAAGTATCTCCAGAAACTAAGAAATCATCCATAAAGACTTCAATGCTTTTTTCCATAAACTCAACAAAGATTGCTTGTATACACCTCTGAAAAGTCGCGGGAGCGTTACATAATCCAAAAGGCATTTTTCTGTAGGCAAATATACCAAAGGGACAGGTAAATGTTGTTTTCTCTTGGTCTTCAGGATCCACCACTATTTGGTTATATCCAGAATATCCATCCAGAAAGCAATATTAAGCTTGCCCCGCCAATCTTTCCAACATCTGATCCATGAAAGGTAAGGGAAAATGATCTTTCCAAGTGACCGTATTTAGTCTCCTATAGTCAATGCACATCCGCCACCCCGTGACTATCCTTGTTGGAATCAGCTCATTTTTTTCATTGTGAACGACAGTCATCCCTCCTTTCTTCGGTACCACTTGAACTGGGCTAACCCACTTGCTATCAAAAATTGGGTAGATAATTCCTGCTTCTAACAGCTTCAATACCTCTTTTCTCACAACTTCTTTCATGACAGGATTAAGTTTCCTCTGTGGTTGAGCAACGGGCTTATAATCGTCTTCCATCAGACTTCGATGCTTGGAGTAAGTTGGACTTATACCTTTGAGATCAGAAATTGACCAATCGATGGCACCTTTGTTCTCTTTGAGAATTCCCACCAATTTTCTTTCTTCCTCTTGAGATAATGAAGCACTAGTGATGACAGGTTTTTTTCCGTTATCCTCTAAAAACACATACTTCAAGTGTGATGGCAATTCCTTCAATTCAATCGTACTGTTTCAAGCTTTTTCTGTACGATCCATCTGCTCGAAGAGTGCTTTTTCTGGTGGAACTTCTTTTGCTGCTTCTAATTCCTGTATACATTTATGATGTAGTTTATCTTCCTCCTCGTTCAGATCCTCACATTCATTAGTCAAAGTTCTTTCTAACATGGATATGTTACGAACTCTGTTTTCTTGTCTCGTACAGATTTTCTCCATCAGGTCCATCTGAACGCATGTCCTGTCGTCTTTGGGATGTGACAAAGCTTGAAACACATCAAAGTTCACCTCTTCATCTTCCACCTGGACCTTAAGCTTCCCTTTTTCCACATCAATGACAATTCTGGCTGTTTTCATGAAGGGTCGTCCAAGGATTAAAGGTGCATCTCCCTTTTCTTCCATTTCCATAATAACAAAATCCACTGGAAACAAAAATTTATCAACCTTTACAATCACGTCTTCCGCAATACCATAAGGATATTTAAGGGATCTGTCAGCTAATTGGAGAACCATTCTTGTTTGTTTGAGCTCTACCCCTTTTAACTTTTTGAACATAGCCAGAGGCATCAGATTTATACTGGCTCCTAGGTCAATCAGAGCTTTCCCAATCTCTAGCTCTCCAATAGCGCAAGGAATGGTGAAGCTCCCTGGATCGGGTGATTTAGGAGGTAGTGCCCTTTGAATGATAGCACTGTAATTCCCTTCTACCTCAATTATTTCTTTTTCGGCATATCTTTTTTTTCGTAATGATCTCTTTCAAAAACTTTGAATAAGATGATATCTGCTGGATTGCCTCCGAGAATGGAATGGTTATATCCAATTTCTTGAAAATTTCCATGAAATGATCGAATTGTCTTTGTTTCATACTCCTTCTCTTTGAACTTCTCGGCTTCTTCTTGTTGTTTCTCGTTCCACATATCTTTTTCTTCACCTTCCTCCTTTTTATCCTTTTCTTCTTCTATACTTAATATTTTATCAACCTCTTGTTCATTAACAATTCTTCCACTTCTAGTAACAATTTCGCAAGCTTCTTCCCCTCTACCTCTTTCCACACAGTCAACAACACAAACACTTTTCTACATAATTCTCTGGAAAATTTCTTCGGATTCTGTACTTCTCTGAATAGGGTTGAAATGAAACATTTGTGGGGCCTTTGAATTTTCTATAACTGTCTGCGATAACTCAGCAAGTTTTCTTGTCGCTTCCTCCAACTGCTGTGCAATCACGTTATTTTCAACCATTGACAGTTCCTTAATAGCATCAACATGCGCATCATGTGCTTCTTCGTTGTCAGCCATAAGTTCTATCAAATTATAAGCTTCATCTTCAGTCTTCCTACAAATACTACCTCCAGCTGAAGAATCTAACACCATCTTAGACTGAAGGCACAGGCCTCCAAGGAAAACAAGTAAATATGAAGTCTTATCAAACCCATGGACTGGGGTCTTTCTTAACAAGCCTTTAAATCTATTCCAAGCCCTTCCAAGTGTTTCTCCTATTCCTTTTTTAAATGCAGAAATATCCAGCCTCCCCTGAATGATCCTTGCAGGCGTAAAGAATTTAGTAATAAATTAATGTGCCACAGCTTCCCCAGTCCTGAAAGTTCCTTTAGGGAAAGAATGTAACCAATCCTTTGCGTTTCCTTCAAGAGAGAAAGGAAACAAACTAAGTCTGACTTTGTCATCCGACCCTCCAACTATCTTGACCGTGTTGCAAATCTCACCAAAGATAGTCAAATGCTTATAAGGATTCTCATTCGACAACCCATGATATTGATTATTCTACACTAATTGAATGAGCGTTGGGCTCATCACCATGCTGGTTGCGTTATCAGCTGGAACTGCAATGTTGTTGAAGTTCAAGGGGCCTATTGCATTAGCTGCATCCCCCAAAGTACATCTAGGAGGAGGTTGGTTGGTCATCTCCTCAAGATCTGGTGCAAAAGTCTCAAGCGAAAACTGCAAAATAGCTTCAAGAGAAAGAGATCTCTCACGTGAAGGATGTCTCTTTCTCCTCCCGTCCGGTAAACCTTCTAAAAGAGGTTGCTGGATTTTCTGCTCCTACTATGTATTGTCTCCTGCATACACAAGAAACACACCCTAAAAGAACTTTTACAGAAAAACAAAATAAAACGCAATTAAATAAAACAAAAAAAAATAAAAATAATTACAACCAAGTCAAATTCAACCAATTCACACTACTAGAAAAATAAACCTCGAGTCCCCGGCAACGACGCCAAAACCTTGTTGACGGATTGGCAAGCGTACCAAATCGTTCAAGTAATATAATTGGTAAAACCCAATATCGTTCTTCCCAAGAGACTCGAAAGGCTTTCTCGTTCACGTGAATTAAAATAATTAGACTTGAAAATAAAAATTAATTGATTGAGAATTAAAATAAAATATGAAAATGTAAAAGAGATTGATTCAAATGACAAGAAGAAANCAATGCATGAATGGAGTTGTTGGGGGTTTACAATTTCATCTTTATCCGCTCTCTCTTATCTACTCCTCTTGAATTATTAGCTTGATTAATTAATTGTCATGCAACTTTCTTAGCCTACCCTTAACCCGATCCCTCGGCGAAAAGAGCCTAATACTAATTACTGGCTTGCTATACCTAGCCTCCCCTAGCAATTAATACCGCATTATAGAGCAGAAGTTAAACGCAACTGATCGTCATACCCCTATCCCTAGGTGATATTGCAGAATCAAGAAATTACTCACTAGTTCATGACATTACTGTATGTCCCCGTATCAATAAAGACAAACAACAGTTATCGAATGAGTTAAACGATAAAGGCATTAAGCACAGATGAGAACCCAATAATTAAGAATCAAAACATATGGAAACCATATAAATAATCAACAGTTTCAATAAAAGAGAGTATCAAAAGATTACATTGTTTCCCCCAACAACAATAGGGTTTAATTCACCATTTTCATGGTGAAACTAGATGAAAAATGGAAGAAGAATGGAAAAGCAAACCCTAGAAAAGATTAAAAGGAGCCTAAGCATCCAAGAGATCCTCTCCAGAGAGCAAAATTAGGTCTGGTCGTCCTCCCCTGTCAAAAGAATGACTCTAAACTCGCAATAGGGGTATTTATAGGTGAGGAGCGCAGCAGAAAACAGGCCCAAGCCCAACGGACTACCGCTCGGCGGAACAAGTGTGGCGCCCGGCGGTAAGGGTCACCGCCCGGCAGTTTCCCTCAAAATTGCCCAGCGCCCACGCCAGTGCCTACTCCTCGCCCTGGACCGCCCGACGGTGTAAGTTGTCGTCGGGCGGTGCGTCGACTCTTCAAATCTTCACATTTTCTTCTCTTTTCTTGAGTCTACGACCTTTATCTTCAACTCCATTCTTCACTTTCTCAGAAATGCTACAAAACAATGCAAAACAAACATAATATCACTAGAAACAGCTTTTAACTCTCTACTACTTATTTATTGAGTTTTGTTTGATTCTAAGCTCATTCCAAGTAGTAAAGGGCGTAATTAGGTCTAAAATGACATATGAAAATAACTGTTTTTCAACATTTATCAGGTGCTCAGGTCGTCCAATTGCAACTGTAAAAATATCCTAGCGACCATGTGGAGTGAATTAACCTTGGGAGCTCTGGTCAACCAAGGAGTCCTGTAACATTACAAAACATCATTATTCTTTAAAAAGTTCAATGTAGTATGTATAATGAAATTATTATTATTTTAGGAACAATAATAACTTACAATTTTTTCAGATATTTCTCATGCAGTGTCAGAAGAGTAGGAGCTCAATGCTTTTAAATGAGCCAACTTCCATTTCTCATGCCGAGAAGGTGGAGAAGGAGGCTGGGGGCTACTACCCACAAATGGTGGTCTAGCTTCTGCCTTTTGCTTGAGGATTTTCTCCTTAAGCTTCCTATACCCACCACGAGATAATAGGTGGGGGTTTTTATTTTGAGCACGTGTTTCTTGTGCTTTGCTTCTTTTTCCCTGTCACATATGTTTAATTTGTTGGAGAACATGTAGGCTTCTTTTTACACCAAGAGGGCGGGGGGGTGAATTGGTGTTTTATCCAAAACAAAATCTTTTTTGCAATCTTGAAATTAAAGTATGAAACTTTTTAAACTTTCGTGAAATACAAGTAATGAAAATTCGTATGCAGCGAAAAAACGTAGTTGACTGCGTTAAGTGTAAAGTCGACTCTAAAGTAAAAGTGCAAGGATAGAGAAAAGAAAACACTGGTTTTTATACTGGTTCACCCAACAATGCCTACATCTAGTTTCCTTCCAACCCAAGAAGCAAATGCACTATAATGGTTGCGATTTTTACAACAAGGAATTTATAGAAGACCTTTACGTCAAAAATATAAATCTCCTCTCTAACCCTTAACCAAAATATAGGCAATAAATTTCAGAAGTTTTCAGCAACAGTTGATAAACACTTATTTCTAAGTGTTGCGACCTTTGGAATGTAAAATGTCATCTGAAATAAACATAATGAAGTTGTATTAGTACAAAATTATCAATATAAACAAATTTTAATTCAAATGCTATTAATTAACTTACCAATATATCGTTCCATATAATGTTTCGATCAACCTCAGGCACATGATCAAAAGATGGAGTAAGAATACTAATCCTGTCACGTGTCACTACTCTAAGGTATGATTGGAAGTCATCTGCATTGGGGCTAGATGCCGCACCCGTGATCACGTTAACATTCACTGGTGTTCATTCACCACTATTTTTTCTGATCAAAAGTTGTTTCATTCTGGTGGGTCCTCTAGTGGATCTGGTAGGGGGAGCCTCATCCCCTGAAGAATGTGAATGGTCAGCAATATATCTGTCAAAATAAATAACAACATGTAATATTAATAAAAGACTTATGTAATATCATATAATTTAACAAAACACGTAATAGTAATCATAGGAAATATTAATAAAAAACTTATGTAATATTAATAAAAAACTTATAGAAAAATTTGAAATGTATATTTGAAATATTCATACATAAAGATATGGATTCATCATATGTATATTTGTTGACTCACTGGCAAGTGTACCAAATCGTTCAAGTACTATAATCGGTAATACGCGATATCGTTCTTCCCAAGAGACTCGAAAGGCCTTATTGTTCGTGTGAATTAAAATCGTAAGACTTGTAGAGAAAAATTAATTGTGTGGAATGCAAGGACAGAAAATAAACATGCAATGTATTTGATTCAATTGACGAAAAAGACTATGGATGAATGGAGTTGTTGGGGGTTGACAATTTCATCTTATCCGCTCCCTCTTGTCTACTCCTCTTGTTTAATGTGCTTGATTATCTAATTGTTATGCAAACTTTCTTGGCCTACCCTTAATCCGATCCCTCGGTGAAAAAAGCCTATTACTAATTACTGGCTTGCTATCCCTAACCTCCCCTAGCAATTAGCAATGCATTACCGAACAGAAGCAAAAACAATTGATCGTCCTACCTCCCTATCCCTAGGTGGTATTTCATTAATCATGGAATTTCTCACCAGTTCATGACACTACTGTACATTCCCGTATCAATAGAGACAAACAACAGTTATCGAATGAGTTAAACGATAAAAGCTTTAAACGCAGATGAGAACCCAACAATTGATAATCAAATCATATGAAGAATCATATAATTAAACAAGAGTTTCAATAAAAGAGAGTTTCAAAAGATTACATTGTTTCCCCCAACAACAAAAGGGTTTAGTTCACCATTGTCATGATGAACCTAGATGAAAATAATGGAAGAATGGAAGAGCAAACCCTAGATAGGATGAAAAGGAGCCTAAGCATCCAAGAAATCTTCTCCAAGGAGTGAAAATTAGGTCTGGCCACCCTCTTCTATCAAAAGAATGAGAATGAAATCATAACAGGGCTATTTATAGCTGAGGAGCGTCATAGAAAACAGGCCTAGGCACAGCGGACAACCGCCCGACGCCACACTTATGCTGCCTGGCGGTTTGCCCATTATCGCGCCACCGCCCGGCGGTAAGGGTACACTGCCCGACGGTTTGCCCATAATCGCAAATTTGCCCAGCGTCCACGCCAGGTGCCTCCTCCACTCATTGGACCGCCCAACGGTGAATTTTGTCGCCGGGCGGTTCCTAGACTCTTTTTTTCTTCAATTTTCTTCTTCTGTCTTGAGTCTAAGACTTTCATCTTCAACCCCAATCTTCACTTTCATCAAAATCACTGCAAAACAATGCAAAACAAGCATAATATCGCTAAAAACAACTTTTGACTCTTGACTGACTCATTTATTGGGTTTTACTTGATTCTAAGCTCATTCTAAGTCTTAAAGGGTGTAATTTGGTCTAAAATGACATATGAAAATAATTGTTTTTTGACATAAAAAACCAGAGATGCTTGATGTACCATGATAAGTAGTTTGTCTCAATAACCCGCCTTTCAAAGATACAAAATTAAATGATCATTTAATCACATATTCAATGATACAAAATTATACAATATAATAAAAGTAAAATTTAAACATTAATATAACAACCTGATAGTGTGAAAAGCCAAAAACGATGAACAACCCACGATCAAAATGCTAGAAAATTCAACTCTAAAATATTCAAACCTGCAACAATATACAAACAAATATTAGTTTTAGAAATAAAAACAAACATCAAAACGTAATTTACATTTAAGGAGAAGAATCGGAAAAACCTAATAAAAGTACGTTACCAACGATTTTGATCGGTTAAAACTCTTCCTCAACGTTGAAAATGGCAACGACACTGAACAAAAATGGATTTAAATGGTGAATAATGATTGAAAATTGAAGCAGACGGATTGCACGGCGAAATGGAGCTATGAAATTGTTCATATAATAGCCGCGGTAATAGGGGGGATTAGGTTGCGGTTCAAAACTTAACCACAACTTATTCTAATGAAAAAATAATTCAAAATACATTTGAAATGACATTTTTTAAATTTTCTTGATACTTTATGTCGCGGTTCAGCGCCATAACCGCGGCCTATTCCCTTAAATATTTAAAATTTATTCAGATCAGGGAATAGGTCGCGGTTCCTCCCACAACCACAGCCTATTCCCTAACTCCAATTTTATTCAGAACTGCCTTTGGGGGGAATGTCAGAATTTTGCAAGGGGAATAGGCCGCGGTTCTGTAGAGAACCGCGGCCTATTCCCACTGCAAATTTCTGACATTCACGCCACGTCAATCCCATAATAAAGTGTAGGGGGATTAAAAACCATGTTGCTTCCTAGACATAGCATGTTTAAGAAATGAAAATATTTTCACATTCTAATTACTTAAAAACCATTATTTGGACAATATATATAACTATCAATACTGGTGATCATGAAAACCCTTGTTTGGACAATATATCAAAACTATACAATATTGGTGATGATGAGTGCATGAGTGGTCAATAAGAAATTTAGAATTTTTAAACTCTTAATTCTTTTCTTGCAATTTTGATTTATGTTTTATAACTTTTGTATTAGACCTTTAATGGACCTTCTACTTGTTTTCTATAAATATTTTAAATTAAAGACATCTTAGCAAAAAACTTCTATTAGTTTATTATTGAAGCTTCTAGGATAGGCTTACTTAGTGAGTGGATCACTACTATGAGGTCCATCTTATAAAATACATTTTGTAAATTCTTTTACTTATAATATTGTAAAATTGAAGCTTTAATAGTGTGAGAGAAATTCTAAGTTAATAAGTTTAAATTTAAATTCTTATATTTGAATTTCTAATTTCAGTTGGTGAATCTTTGTCTAGTTGTAACATCTTTGAGTTATCAATTTTGACTATAGTGTCATCTTCATTTATTGATCTTCTAACATTCTATTTTCTTATCCACTTGATAGAAATTAACATAATTGTTTTGCTCTTCTTAATTGAAAGTTTGATCTTATGAAATGTGGTGTACATATGTTAAATGTGAGAACCTGAAAAATTAGAATTAGAAAGCTGATAGGTGTATTACATTAATGAAACCAAATTTTTAATGTTAAAACCCATCAACAAAATAAATATAATTTTTAGAACATCTTGGTTCATTAGTTTAATCAGCCTATCTCTCTAGAACTCAGTTCTTCAGTTTTTTTTTTTTTGCCTTCTCTCTACCACTTCTTCTTACTGAGTTATCAGATCGACGATCAGGGGGTGCCCAAACATCCACTCCATAGAGGGCTTCACAACTGATCAATCAATTTCTGCATTATAACGGGTAAGCTTTTCTTCCCTTCCTTCCGCTGTTTTGGACCTAAACCATGCAACTTCTGCTGGTTTCACGTGTTTTATAATTCCTCTCTTGTATTTCCTACCAAATTCTAGCTCTGATAGTTGTTATCGATCACCAATTGTTATTTAGGTTCTTCGCTTAGTAGGGTATTGTTGAAGCGGTTTGGTGAGCTGGGCAGTTCAACTCTAAGGTAAAGGGAGCTAAAATACTTCTTTAAAGTGGTTTCATATGATGTATATATATTGAGTTATTATACTGTTATGTTGTTGGTGTTGTATTTTTGTTTTGAGTATATCAAATTGCATGTGTTGGACTCTATGATTGTGGAACTGGAATGTGATGCTAAACTATTGTGGATTTATCTAATTATCATGATTGAAAGTGTTAGAGGTACTTAAGGTATGAAATATATTGGGATGGTATATTGGTAGACAGTAGAATGAATTAGGCATGTTCTAGGTCACTTTAGAAGAAGTGAGGTGGTTATTTTGAGCAAATGAGGTCTAGAGCATTTTTGGACTGTTGGGGCAGCCTAGGTAAGTCCATTGTGACATGTTAGAATCATAAAGTTGGTCAAAAACAGGTGCAAAGTAGTAGAATTGGTTTTGAGTCCATAAGTTATGGAAGTTGGTGTTTTATAGTTGAATTTGAGTCTTAATCACTTTAGACTTGTAGTAAGGAGGGTTAGGATCATCTAAACAAGTTTAATTAAATACAAAACAAGAATTAGGAGTGTTAAAAGTTGGTAAAAATGGTTAGAAATGGTAAAAAGGGGGTGTGAGTTGCACAATTCTGTAGAATTTGCGTTCAGCAAATTATGCAGACTCGTTATGCGAATGGTCTCGCATAGTGAGTCCTCAGAGTGAGGTGTCCCCTATTTGGTTATTCGCACGACGTTTTTGTGCACTGTGTGAGTGGCCAGAGAAGGTTCCCCTATGTTTGCTGATTCACATAGCGAATCTAATCGCTATGCGACTGGATGAGTCTGGAATTAATGTTTGTTAATTCGAATAGCGAATAAGTGCATTTGGTGAATGTTTGGAGAGTCTGAGTCAATGCTTGGGGCACTCGCATAGCAAATTGGGGCGTTATGCGAGGGTTTAAGGTCTGATAATGTGTAGCAGATTTTTCAGTTTTGCTGAGCGCACAGACTTGGTGTGCTGAGCTAATGGGCTTTAGCTGAGCGCACAGACTTGGTGCGTTGAGCGAATGTGAGTGAGTAAAACCCACTGTTATCCTCATAGCGACTTGGTGTGTTGAGCAACTTGTCCAGAACTTGTTATTATTCTTTTTATCGTTATTTTATGATAACCTTGAGCTATGTTTTGATTATTAGAACAGTGTAGAAGTATCTATGATGTTGTATGATCATGTATTAGAGCGCATAGGCTTGGTGCGCTGAGCGAATGTAAGTGAGTAAAACCCACTTTTTCTGTTATTCGCACAACGAGTTTGGTGCGCTGAGCGACTTCTCTAGAAGTTGTTACTATTCTTTTTATCCTTGTTTTATGATAACCTGGAGTTATGTTTAGATTGTTAGAATGGTGTAGAAGTATTTATGATGTTGTATGATCATGTATTATGGTATTTGGTTGCTCATGTCTCAAGTTAAGTTTCAAAGTGAAAGTATGGTTGATGGACATAATTCCATGATCCTCACGGAGAGGTTACATCGTGGTGCCCTGCGTATGTTTAGAATGATTTGCAGGGAGCATAGTCTTGGGGGTTATCATGAAACTCCAATGGTCTTTCTTCTCACGTAGAGAGGATTGATCCATGTCGTGAGGAGTAGCAGGAGGTCTTAGTCTTGGAGGCTTCCAATATGCTCTAAGGTGCGGTACAGACTAACCTCGTGAGTGTGGTAGGGTAAAACCCATTGGCAATGGCTTTGCAAAGTAGTAGAAGCCACCACGAGTGCAGGACCCACCATAGCTCGGTAATCATTCTAAGTCCGGACGAATCAAGTTAAAGTGTAACAAGTCATGATATGTGATCCAATATATGTGAATTAAACTTGCATGTTGCGTGTGATTGTTGTAATATGATTTTTGTATATCTAGCTCACCCTTGCTTCTGTGTTTATCTGTGTGTGTATTGTTTTCTCTTTTACGATGATCACCTTAATGGTGTGAGTTTAGGAATGCAATCTTTTCAATTGGCTAAGTAGGAAGTTAGATGAGCAGCGAAAGTGTAGTTTGTGCTTTTCGTTCTTCAGGTGAAGAATTTAGATCTTCATAAAATTGCAGTGTAGTTCCTTATCATATATGTAATATTCATTTAGTAGTATTTTACTATTAAAATTGGCATGTTACATTAGACATATGAGTAAAAATGACCCCTAAAGGAAATACAATTTCGTTCCTTGACTCCTTACATCACAAAAAAAGACTATTCTCCCCTTAATGTACGATAAAGGTTCAAAAACAGTTATTTTCATATTTAATTTTGATATCAAATGCACCCTTTTTGACTTCGAAACTTGCTTGTTTTTCTTTAGCTTTGTGAATAAAAGAGTTGAGGACATGTTTTATGATTTTATCGCTAAATTCCCTTGATTTTGTAGGTTTTTGGAATGATTTGAAAGAATGGTTGAATTATCAAATGGTTGAAGTGCAGAAAAGTCAAACAAAATGTAGAAAAGTCAACCAGTCAACCAGAAAAGTCAACCAGTCAACCAGAAAAGTCAACAGTCAACCAGTTGACCCGAATGCTGAAAAGTTGACCAGAGTGCAGTTGACCAGCGTCGAGCGGTGAAATTGTGCGTCGGGCGGTGCTGCGGCTTTAGGGAAACCGCCCGACGGTGAAATTAGGCGTCGGGCGGTTGTCAGATGGGCCTGGACTTGTTTTATGTTATTTTTTATGATCTATTTGGGCTTGGACTTGTTTTATGTCATTTGTATGCCCTATTTAAAGGCCAGAACGTCTTAGGGTTTGTATCTTTTGATGGCTTAGGCACAGAAACACACTTTTCACCCCTATAGGGCTAGATTTGGAGATGGTGACAGCTCTCCTTTTCTCCTTTTTAGGGTTTCTATCTCTTTCATTCCATTCTTCACCTAGTTTCTCCATGACGATGGGGAACTAATATTATCTGTTGCTGGGGAAAGATGTAACCTCTAAACTATCTTTTATTGAAACTCTTGTTTATTTATATAATTTTCATATGCTTTGATTATCAATTGTTGGGTTCTCATTTTCACTTAAAGCTTTTATCGTTTAACTCATTCGATAACTGTTGTTTGCCTTTATTGATACGGGGACGTACAGGAATGTCATGAACTGGTGAGTAATTCCTTGATTAAGCAATACGACCTAGGGATAGGGGTAGGACGATCAATTGTTTTTTCTTTTTTTCTATAATGCGTTATTAATTGCTAGGGGAGGCTAGGGATAGCAAGCCAGTAATTAGTAATAGGCTCCTTTTGCCGAGGGATCAGGTTAATGGTAGACTAAGAAAGTTGCATAACAATTAGATAATCGAGCAAATAAAACAATAGGAGTAAATAAGAGAGAGTGGTTGGCTGAAATATGAATCCTAGCAACAAATCCATCTCATTTTATCAACATCCTCCATCCACTTTTGTGTTTAACCTCAATTGATCAAATTGCATTCATGTTTATCTTTCTGCACTTTATATTGAAAAATCCCAAAATATTATTTTTATAGTCTTGATTGGTTAAGCAAAAGCACAACAGTTTAGTGTCGTGAGTCTCTTGGGAAAACGATACTTGGACTTACCATTTATTATTACTTGAAAAGATTTGGTACGTTTGCTAATCCGTTAACAATGTACAACACTCCACCCTGAACATGGCTCTTATAATCCTTCATATATAAGGCTACAATTGATATATGGTCATTCTTCAACTTGAAGATGCACCTAATGTATAAGTTACATTCCATATCCTCCTAAAGGTGGTTGTTGGAGGTTTCCCTCCAAGGTGGGTTTCCACTATGGCTCAAGCCTTGCACTTCGTGTTGGATCTCCCTAAGATAACTTATTGGAGAAGGATTCTTAATGGCTTTAGCCTCAGGTAAGTGCTTGAGGTTTCCCTCCAAGATGGGTTTCTTCGTGTGGCTCAAGGCTCAGGTTTCGTGCTAAAGTCGCACCAAAGTCAGTATGTCAGAAATTCCTTGAACAGATTTTGCGAATCAGTGCTTTGTGAGATTTTGAGAAGAATAGAATTTCAAAATGTTCTTACATGTCAAAGTTGACTATGTGCACCACATATTCGATTGTATTAGTTGTTTGCTTTGAAATTATGTTATGCTCACGTATAGTAATGACTATATTTTCAAAAGTTAGTTGAGCATTTATTGTGAGTCAACTGCATTGAATAAGAATTTATTTTGGTTGAATGAATGCTACTGGTTTGACTTAACTGTTACAACTGTCTTGACATAGTCGACTGGATTAGTATCTTAATCGACTAAGAGAACATCTGGTTAACAGAATTCTATATTTAGTCTGAGCACGAAGTTTTTCAGAGACTTGTGATAATCTAACATTTTTACATTCTGTTTCAGATTGATATCTAGTTTATAAACCTCCAAGAATTCTCCAAGAAGACGGTTGTGAGCTTTCTTGAAAGAGATTCTAAGGAGATTGTTTGCGCATTCATTGATTGATCATATTCTGCACATTGAGGTGTATCTGGTTTGATCAAGATTCTGGCTTGGCATCCTTGAAGATTGTTGTATGTACCTATTGTGACTACAGGGGATAGACTCGTGTAGTCTGGTTTACTTTGAGGATCATTTAAAGTGGTGTTTGGGGGATTGCAGGAGAGGGGGCATCTTGCTGCAAGTCTTGTTGTGTTGTATGCCTATATTTTGGTTAAAGGGTTAGAGAGGAGATTTATATTTTTGACGTGGAGGTCTTCTATAAATTCTTTGTTGTAAAAACCTTGACCATATAGTGCATTTGCTTTCTGGATTGGAAGGACACTGGATTTAGGCATTGTTTGCCGAACCAGTATAAAAACCAGTGTTTGATTTCTCTATCCTTGCTCTTTTATTTTCAGTCGACTGTATTATCTGCATAGTCAACTACGAATTTCCGCTGCACACATTTTTCATTACTTGCGTTTCAAGAAAGACTTGAAAATTTTCAACTTTGTTTTAAAGATTGCAAAAAGACTTTGATTTTGAAAACTCACAAATTCACCCCCCCTCCCCCTCTTGGTGTAAATCGAAGCCTACTTGTTTTCCAACACTTCTTTCGAAGTAGGGAAATTCTTCTCTATAGAATACTCTTTATTCGAACTAGAATTGACTAGGAAACCTGTACTCCATAACACCAATTATTCATGCCCAAAGGACTTAAAAACTCCTTGGATAATGAATTAGAAACGCTTAAAAACACTTTTACCTTGTTAAATGAACAAGTATATCTTGGTTCAAGAAAAATGAACAAGTATTCAGATAAGGCAAGCATTATCATACCATGACCACCCATCATTGACTAGCATCATCTTATTCGCTAAACCTGTCATATCCCAAATCCGATAGACCTCGTTAATTAGAATGCCTATTAGTTAATAACCATGAAATTAAGTGAAGTCACCATTGTTAATCAGGATTGTGATGCTAAGACTAGTGCAGAATGAGCTTTAGACATCAGTTATTTTGGACTTTTAACGTCACCTCACGAACTGACGTCTTTACGGGTGACGTTAATGGGACGTCGGATTTCTGCAAGTGCAACATCGCTATTGACATCAGTTTAGTGCAAAGCTCAATGTCTATAAAGACATCAGACATTAAACTAACCGACGTCTAAGGGTACTATGGAGGAACCCTGGACGTCGGTTCAGTGATAGGTCCGACGTCTACAAAGCTGTCAAACATTGTATTACCTGACATCTATGGGCACTATAGACGTCGGTCATTACATTAACTGATGTCTATATGCACTATAGACATCGGTCATTACATTAACCGACGTCTATGAAGTGTTGTGTTTTGATGCAGTTTTTCTCGTGTCTTTGGATAGCGTAGTAGCACCTCCTTCCCTTGCTAGTTTCCTCGTAAGAAAAAATTACGTCTTTTGGATTTCTCATGGCATTTCAACCAAAAGACGAACCTGGGTCGTTGCCTAGGTCCACTCTGACCGCCAATGAAGAAGAATACGGTGAGAATACGGTGACACCATATTCTTACCATTTTCTTTTTCGTTGGTGGTAGGAATGGCTCTATGCAATGACCCAAGTTCGTCTTCGGGTTGGAATGCCATGAGAGATCCAAAAAACGTAAGTTTTTCTTAGGAGGAAACTAGCAAAGGGAGAAGGTGCACTACGCTACCCAAAGACACTAGAAAAAACTGCACCAAAACACAACGAAAACACATTTTAATCAGTTCAAATAAAAGATAATACATCAAAGATTACTTTAATCGGATTAACAGCAAGTTTAACCATATCAAAAGATATTAAACGCACTTGTAAATTCAATGGAACAGAGAGAAAAGTCAAGGAAGACGATGAAGTGCGCGAAACTACTGGTTCGCAATCACTATTTTAACAAGAAATCATACATCGATTACACACGAGCCCAACTTCTATAATGGAAAAGACGTCGGTGACCTCACTCTTCTGACGTCGTTCTGATTTAAAAATTAATATTCGTGGAGCTTATAGATGTCGACTACTAAGGCCACTAACGTCTATATACAACTATAGATGTTAGTGTTGAGGCATCTGACGTCTATATGATGGAAAGGAATGACTTTTCACCTGCCTGACAAACATATAGACGTTGGATATCTCCTAACCGACGTCTATAGGTTTGACAGGTACGTGAATAGTTATTAATGTCCACCATATAGACGTCAGTTTGGCGGGATCCGACGTCTACAAGGTAGATAAGAGTGACTATTCACCAACCTGGCAAACATATAGACATCGGGTCTGTCCTACCTGACGTCTATATGTCTGACAGGTAGGTGAATAGCCATTAATTTCTGCCATATAGACGTCAGTGACTTTTCATCGACCTGTCAGACATATAGACGTCAGTTAGGACATCCCTGACGTATAAAAGACTATAGATGTCGAGGCACCTCATAACAGACGTCTATATGGCCAACTTATTTACGAAAATGCCACCGGTCATCAATGTACGTCTAGTTTACCTTAAACTGACGTCTAAGGAGTGACGTTAATCAATGTTTTTGCAGTAAGGTAATAGACTGGACCAACAAAAATTGGTCCCTAACAAGCCAAAAGGTGGAAAACTCAAGTAAGTAGTATAAATAGGAAATGTTTCACACGTACAAAATATTGAGTTTTGCAAAATTTATTATCACCAAATAACATTACCTAAATTGATAGTTGGAAATTCTTTGTAGAAACTTGTTCTTTGTCGAAACTGAGATATTAAGACTGAATTTAAAAGGAAAAAAAAAAAGTTAATTATTGAAGATGATGTTGTGCTAAAATAATTGTCAAAAAAAATAATTAGTTACAAGAACATGACCATGTTTTAAAAAAAAAAAAAGAAAAATACCACCTTTTAAATACATATTAAAATAGTGAAACTATATAAAGTTAAAAAAATTACGAAGATATATAATAAGATAAAATTGATAAAAAAAAATGTCCATACAAATACTATTTAACAAAAATGTTAAGTAACTAACCCAAATATAATGTTTCTAGAAATAAGGATACCATTTATGGAAATAAAAAAAAATAATCTAGAGACGTATAAAAAAATTACATTTTAAAAAAAGTTTTCAATACACCTTATATGATTTTAGATAAAGAAAAGTCTTTTAATTCTTTTACCAGTGTGGTAAGCAGACGAAAAGCAAGATCATACTATTTGATGCATAATTGCAATTAACATGTCAAAGGCACGCGTGTGCTTATGGCTATGATTTGGTCAATCTAGCTTTAATTATTGCATAAAACTTGCACCAGCTTTCAAAAATAGATAGTTTAAGTGCATAATAACGAACTCATTAAAAGTTAATCAATTCCTCAATCATAGTTTAGTGATGCACATCGTTTTCAATCTCAGATGCATCCCAAGTGGCAACAAACATCAAGTGTGAATAGACTTTTGCTAAAAAAATTAATAAACCCAGAATTTCTGGAGACACCCAACTTTGACCTAGCTTGGTCTCTCAGACAGTGAAAGAAAAGAGAACTGTTGTTGCAACAACCTTAATTCTATGTATGTCTTGTCTATAATCTGAACCTACATCCTCTGTATCTGTACCAGACCATCACTAAATATGAAAGGACTCCATTTATCTATCTATTTCTATTTTTGTCTATCTATCTAGATATCTAGATATGCATAAAGGTAGTAATGTTAACTCATCAACTATGCTTTCTGATGGATCTTATCGAATAATTATGTTTGATTAATTGTGAAAATAAATAAATTAAAGAAAGTAAGTTTAGTACGATATTAATTTATTAATTTTGATTTGAACCGTAGGCTAATTTGCTAAATTTAAAAATTTAGGAATTGAACGTTTCTATTTTAAAATCGGGAACTAAAAGTGTAAATGGAAAAAATAGCAAGACTAAAAAATATTTAGTTCCAGTAAGAAAAATAAGTTACGTCTAATTATATCTGCAGACACATAAATAGATAAATTCTGTAGTTATAATAGCTTAAAAAAAAGTTTGAATAACATTTACTCCCCCAACCCTTATTAATATGTGTTTTTTTTTTTTTTATGTTTAGAAAGATTTAAATTAATTTTATAGTCTTAAAATTAGAATAATTTTAAATTTTATTTTTATTTTTATATTAAAAAGGTTGAATTAATTTTATATCCTTATAGATAAATTTTATCATAGTTTATAAAATAATTCAAGATTATTCCTTACAAATTTATCTATCCATTTTCCCTTTTACACTTCTATAATAACTCTCGTTTTTTTTGTTTTTTTATTTTATTTTACTTTTCAACGTGCGTTTTCTCCCTCGCAGATTCGGATTTCTCGACGTCGGTATTTATAGGGAACCTTGCAATAATTGCATAATTCTAATATACTATTTTGCCTTTAGCTTTCGCATACAATGGAATGTAGTTTTGATGTTTATGATTTGTTAGAAATATGTGGGCTTCTTTAGTATACGTGCAGGGGATAAGTCCTTCCACGAAAGCTTATGTCATTTTTTTTTTTTAATTTTTATCGTTTTTAAATTGTTGATAATTTAATATTTCAAAAAACAATTAAACATTTAAATTATTTAGAAATTATATAATATAATCTATTTACAAAATTATATCATAAATGTTTTTAGATGTTACGTTTTTATTTTTAATTTTAGATCGATTAAAATTTTGATTTTCTCTTTGATTTCTAATATAATATTTATAATGATTTCATTTCAAATCACTTTTACTACAGAATTTCTTTGTGTCTATTGGTTATTTGATTTTTTTTTGTCTGTAATTTGTAGAAATTTCTACAAACATAAGATTTTCTTATCAAACATTATTATTTAAATACTATTCACAATATTTATAATATAGAATAGTTTAAAAAATATATAAAGTTATTTACAATCATAAAAGAAATTTTATATACAAATCAATTAAATAGAATTATATATAGATAACAAGTCTAAAGAAAATTAAGCATTTTGTGAATTTTCCTTCCAAAATTTGTTTTACCTGTCACCTCATTATCCTTTGTTCACACCCATAAGATGATCATAGTCAATACAACCAAAGCACCAAGACATATCAACAAAACACAAATAAAGGATAAGCTAGTATACAAAAAAATAACACAATATAATTAACTTATAACTTAAATCACATTACAAACCAAGAACTTTACACATTCAAGAATCGCATCACAAACATAGACCTGACTCATCTGGATATATATATATATATATATATATATATATATATATATATATATATATATATATATATATATATATATAGTATGAATATCGAGTGATGACGGTTCGTGCACGTGTAATGATGAAATAATTGGTCAACCCAAGCTACCACATGAGGTTAGTCCATTAACAAACTCCTTAGGCCAAGGTAAAGCCATGAGGCTAGGACCTCCTACTACTCTCACCGCATGTCAAGATGAACCTCAAGACTGACCTTCCTACATTCATACTTACAATACTTGAAACCACCACTGAGAAGTTCCTCCTTAGAACTCTTTTCACTATGTTTCATTCACATATAAATCATTATATAACAATGCTAGAGAACAAATGTGTTGGAAAAAGAATGGCTTAGTTTCAACACTAAGAGGGGGGGGGGGGAGTGAATTGGTGTAAATAAAAAATAAGAGTCTTTTCAAAATCTTTTTTGCAAAGTATAAAACTTTCAAAATTTTCTTGAATCTCAATGAAAAAGATGAATAAGTGTAGTGGAAAATAGTTGACTATACTGAAAATAAAGTCTACTTGAAAGTAAAGAGATCAGGGATAGAAAATTCAAACACAATTTTTATACTGGTTCCACCAAATTGCCTACATCCAGTGTCCTTATACCTAGAAGCAAATGCACTATAATGGTCAAAGTTCTTACAACAAGGTTTCTATAGAGACCTCCACGTCAAAATATAAAACACCTCTTTAACCCTCTAACCAAAATATAGGCATACAATACCCAAAGAACAGCAGCAAGATATCCCCTCTTCTGCAGTCTTTGTCAACTTTGAACAATTCTCAAAGTTACCAGAACGCAGCACGTCCTTTTCTTGTAATCACAACAAGGCAGCCACAATCTTCACAAGATTGAGAGAAGTAGATGATCATGTTTCCATAACACCTCAATGTGTAGTATGGTCAAGTCTTTCTTTCAGCACGACAACCTTGTTCTTCAAGCAACTATCAAAGAGAGATCTCCATGGTCTTCTTGATTAATTCATGGAGCTTTTCATAGAGGTCAAGATCTGAAACAGTAGAATGAAAATGTTAGTATAACCAAAGTCTCTGTAGAATACCAAATTGCATCTATATATATAGTTTTCTATAAAACAGATGTTCCCATAGTTGACTATGCTACTAATACAGTCGATTTCAGTCAGACAGTTAAGACAGTTATAACATTTAGTAGCAGTCAGACCAACCAAATTGATTGAACATTCAATTCAGTTGACTAGGTGATTAATGCTTGGTCAAAGAAACAAAATATAGTTGTTATAGTTCACAAGCATTAATAGAAATTCAAAACATAACTAATTAAGTAGAGTAGCTTGCGCATATAGTCGACTATGTCACTTCAATGCAGTTTTGAAAATCTTTCTTTGCAAAAATACTCATGGCACTATTTTTGAAAATCTGTGCAAAGTCATGAGTTTTAATCGACTTGCTTCATAATGAAGTCGACTTAAAACTTGCAGTTTTGCCATACAATATAAGTTCAACCAAGTGCATGTGGTTTGCTTTTGTAAAAACATATGTTATGCAATCACAAATGATATCTCATGTAGAAAACAATGAATATGCACACATAGATAGAATCAACACAAACATGTTCTTCAAGAACTCGTACACAAGAAAGTTTTGAACATGTAACACATATCAGTACATGTGTTATTAATAATGTGTTGTCATCATCAAAAACCAAAAACACTGTGAGATTAAGGTTTAGCTAAACTGGTGCTTCCCTTATCACCAATCTCCCCCTTTTTTTATGATGCACAACCATGATTAATAAAAAACCATCTTTGTACACAACAACTTATAACATCATTCATATCATCAAATTGTATCAAAGCAAGTGATTAAAAGATTTTATCAATATATCAGAGCAAACAAATGAAGTCTTTCTCAGATTCAAAACAAATATATCATAGTCACAAAGACAACATATATCCTCTGTATCAAATAGTATCAAGCAATCAATATCAAAGCAAATAAGCAATCAAAACAATCAAACTTTTCTCCCCCTTTGTGCATTAGCAAGAAAGGTATGCTCTATAATAAAGATATACTGATAAATGATTTTCCAGAGGTGCATCAATATAAACATATTAATCAATCAATGATGCTCACCCTGTTATAGATAATCACATGATAAAGAAATAATCTCCCCCTAAAGTGTAGTCATGTGAAATATCTAGACTATCATGCAATGCTCCCCCTGTCATTATGCATGTTTTATAATTAAAACCCAAATGCACAATGCAGATATCACATATTTCAGAGCATATAACAATACGTATCAGAATTGTATCAAAACATTTCTAAACAAATCAATTTAGCATAGATACAATCAATCAACAATCTCACAATATAATCTCGCTAATATATCAATCAATCATAAAACAGAGATATATTGAAAGAAAACAATATAGAATATGATCAAATATTAGAATAACCAAATTCTAAATCATGAAATTTATAACCCTTGTTAATCAATAGTTCATATAGGTGTGCTGAGATGCTCCAAGAAACAAGATACATAGACGTTGATTATCTTGAAGGTTTCTTGAAGAACAGAATTGGGTTTTCATTGTTGATCAACTACTGCACTACTGAGGTGTACTCTTGCTGATCAGATTTCATTTTCTGGATCTTAGATTGTGTTATTCCCTGTACGTGTAGCTAGGAAGAAGAGCATGGAGTTCTTTGGACTTTAAGGGGTTCTCACAAGGTGACTGCAGGAGAGGATTGTTCTTGCTGCAGGGTTTTGTTATTGGCTATAATAGATTAGTGAGTTAGAGAGGTGTTTATATTTGAGAGGTGATCTTTATAAAACCTTGTTGTAAACCTTAGATCTTTATAGTGCAATTGGCTTTCAATCTCAGGTTTATTGAACGGACACTGGATGTAGGCATTGAGGTTGAACCAATATAAACCTTGTGTTAGACGAGTATACCAGAAATTATTAGAGAAGTCTGAGAATACATTTGTAGAAAAAGATAGGCCTTATTTCTCAACCAAGACGGGGGGTGAATTGGCTTTTCGATATAAAAATTATTCTTTTGAAACTCTTTTCAAAACCTTTAAATCTTTTAACAATTTCTTGGAACACAAGGAAATAAAAAATGTAAAGACATGAAAGAGATAAAGGATAGAGAGAACCACACTAAGGTTTATATTGGTTTGGCCTCAATGCCTACATCTAGTGTCCTTTTAATCAACCTTAAATTGAAAGCAAATCCACTATATAGATCGAGTTTTACAGTAAGAAATACAAAGACACCCTCTCAATGTATCCTTCTCTCTAACTCCAAATCTAATATAGTAAAAAACACACAAAAATAACAATCCTATTTTTGCAACCCCTTTGAGATACCCCTCTCAAAGTAACCCAAACTCCATAATTATCTTCTTGGCCAGCGGCAACAGGGCAACACCAATGACAGATGATTGTAGACGAAACTGATCTTCCAATTGAACACCTCAATGCAGATTGATCAGACTTTGAAAGTGCATAAACTCTTCAAGAATCCTTGATTTTATTTCTTTCCAAATGAAATGTTTCTTGATTCTTGGAGAAAAAAGAAAACCCCTGCAATTATGAACTCAACAAAATTTATCAGATATGAAAGATTTGATTCAAAAGTATCTTTTTATATGCTAGGAGTTGTGCGTCAGTTTATACATATGACAGTTCTGATGCAAAGTAATCAATTACATTAATAATGTAATCGGTTAAGCAGTAACTAGTGTTGTAATAGAATTACATTAAAAGCATTTAATAGATTAAGCATAACATGCAATCTATTAAGTAATAACAGTAAGTCAAAGCATTTAAAAATATGACCATTAAGGTAGTTATGACTTATCGAAAACAAGTTTTCAAAACAGACGAGCTTTAACCAATTAAGAAAATAGTGTAATCGGTTAGTACAACATTTAAGCAAATTTGAAAACTTTTTCAACCCAAAACTCGTCAATGCATTCAACAAACAAGTATAAGCAAAAGCACGGTTAAAACTTGCAATTTTGTCACTGTTAAGAAAATAATGATCTTTGATGAATCTAACAGATTACCTAATCACTATAATTGATAAATTCATACAGATATGCAGTGTGCAAAGAGTTTTGTCAATCTAAATGAATTAGTATGCATGTCACATATATAATCACATGAATATGCATAGCATATAGTTCGAGCATAGTTATAGATATAAAAAACAGTTTTGCTATATGTGTGCAAGAAATATATTTCAACATTTTTGTTGTTGTCATTCATAAAGAAACTATTAAAAGCATTTTTGTTGTTGTCATCATCAAAAACACATATGAGATGTATGGGTTTAGCTTTCACACAGCTCCCCTTATAAAAAACATTGATTAGATAAAAAAGAAAAAAAAACATTAGATGAGATTATCAATGTATTGACTAAACAAGTTTAGCAATATACATTAGATGAGTCATTCATATATTTATTAGACTCTAGCAATATACAATAGACAAGTATTGTCACATGTTAAGCCCTTGGCAAGTGTACCATATCGTTATCAAGTAATATATAAACGGTAAGTCCGAGTATCATTCTCCCAAAGGACTCTTAGGTCTTATCTTTCATGTAAATTGCTCTTATGAGACTTGAGAAAGAAGTAACTTTTTAGTGTGAAAGCAAAATGAAAATAAACATGCAAATGCAAGTGAATCAATTGGCAAAGAAAAGATATGAATGATTGGAGTTGTTGGGGTTTACAATTTCATCTTATTTGCCCTCTAATATCTACTTTTCTTATCTAATTCACTTTATTATCTAATTGCCATGCAAACTTTTTGATCTACTCTAAACTCAATCCCTTGGCGAAAAGGGCCTACTATTAATTACTAGTTTACTATCTCTAGTCTCCCTGAGTAAATAATAATGCATTAAATTACAGAAGCAAAATACAATTGATCGTCCTACTCCTATCTCTAGGCAGTATTGCTTAATCAAGGAATCTCCTATTAGTTCATGATTTCCCATACGTTCCCGTATCGACAAAGGTAAAAATCTTCTTACGAATAAGTTAAACGATAGAAGCATTAAGCATAGATAAGAAACTCAACAATTGATAATATAAGCATGTGAATAGAATAAGAATTTCAATATAAGAGAGTTTTAAAAGATTACATTGTTCCCCAACAACAAAGGGTTTAGTTCACCATAGACATGGTGAAACTAGATGGAATTAAATGAAAGAATGAAAGAGTAAACCCTAGATTTGATAAATTGGAGCCTAAGCATCCAAGAAACCACCTCCAAGGAGTGTAGAAGTTCTCTGGACGTCTCTGCTTGCCAAAAGATTACTTTGAGGGTCGCACTGGGGCTATTTATAAAGTATAAAAGTAACAAAATTTAAGCCCAAGAACAACATTCTACCGCTCAGCACCCAATTTCGCCACTCAGCGGTTTCCCTGCAGGCCGCAAACCGCTTAATTGTCCAGTCTGCCGCTCAGCGGTCCAGTCTGCCGCTCAGCGATCCAGTCTGCCGCTCAACGGTCCGGTCTGCCGCTCAGCAGTTAACCTCCTAATCATAGGACGCTCAGCGTTACCGCTCAAGCGAGAAACAATGACTTAACCCACGAGACTGGCGCTCAGTGATAACGGTTGAAAAACAGTTTTTTTCATGCTTTATTTGAGATAAATTACACCCTTTAAGGCTTAGAATGAGCTTAGAATCAAGCAAAACACGTAACTTGAGTCAGTTGAGAGTCAAAAGTTGTTTTTAGAGATATTATGCTTGTTTTGCATTGTTTTGCAGCATTTCTGATGAAAATAAAGAATAGGATTGAAGATGGAAGGTCTTAGACTCAAGAAAGAAGGAGAAACATGAAGAAAAGAAGAGTTTAGAAACCGCTCAGTGCCAAAATCCAACGCTGGGCGGCCAAACGCGGGGAGAAGCAAACCGCCAGGCGGTGCAACTCACCGTCGAGCGGTGGCGCGGCTATGGAGACACCGCCGGGCGCCAAAAGTGTGACGTCAGGCGGTTGTCTGGTGGGCTTGGGCCTAAATTTTGTGACGCTCCTCAGCTATAAATAGCCCTATTGCGAGTTTAGATGCATTCTTTTGACAGAAAGGGGCGGCCAGACCTAGTTTTCACTCCTTAGAGAAGATCTCTTAGATGCTTAGGCTCCTTTTTATCCAATCTAGGGTTTGCTTTTCCATTCTTCCATCATTTTTCATCTAAGTTCACCATGACAATGGTGAACTAAACCCTTTTGTTGTTGGGGAACAATGTAATCTTTTGAAACTCTCTTTTATTGAAACTCTTATTTATTTATATTCTTGTCGTATGCTTTGATTATCAATTGTTGGGTTTCTCATCTACGCTTAATGCTTTTATTGTTTAACTCATTCGATAATTGTTGTTTGTCTTTATTGATATGGGAACATACGGTACTATCATGAACTGGTGAAAAATTCCTTGATTAAGCAATACCACCTAGGGATAGGGGGGTAGGACGATCAATTGTTTTTGCTTCCGCTTATCATGCATTATTAATTACTAGGGGAGGCTAGGGATAGAAAGCCAGTAATTAATAATACGCTCTTTTCGTCGAGGGATCGGGTTAAGGGTAGACTAAGAAAGTTTGCATGACAATTAGATAACAAAGCAAATTAAATATGAGGAGTAGATAAGAAAGAGTGGATAAGATGAAATTGTAAACCCCAACAACTCCATTCATCCATAGTCTTTCTCTCGTCAATTGAATCAATCACATTTGCATGTTTACTTTTTGTTCTTGCATCCAAACCAATTAATTTTTCTTTACAAGTCTTACGATTTAAATTTGCACGAACGATAAGGCCTTCGAGTCCTTTGGGAAGAACGATATTGGGTTTACCAATTATATTACTTGAAACGATCTGGTACACTTGCCAGAGTGTTAACACTCAGCGCTGAAATTTGGCGTTGAGTGGTGAACTTGACTCTTCTTTTCTTCCTTTTTTCCTCTCTTCTTGAGTCTAAGTCCTCCCTACTTCACTTTCATCTTCAATTCTCATCAAAACCCTGCAAAACAATGCAAAAACAAGCATAATATCTCTAAAAACAACTTTTGACTCTCATGTGACTCAACTAAGTGTTTTACTTTATTATAAGCTCATTCTAAGCCATAAAGGATGTCTTTTGATATCAAATTGAAGCATAAAAATAACGGTTTTTAGACCGTTATCACAACCCCAAACTTAGAACTTTGCTTGTCCTCAAGCAAACAAGACAAAACTTGGCTTTCCACTTTTTCATCAAAATAGTTCAACATTCCAAAATTCATTCTTCTCACAACAAGTCATTACTCAATTCAAATTTTCAGTGGAATCTTTTCAAGATGCATACAAGCTTTCAATACAATTCAGTTCACATGATAATATATTTTCCAACAGATGTTTTACTTATGAATGATCAATCAACTAAGCACAGATGTAAGCATGGAATTTATCAATTCTCTCCAAGCAAGTGTTTCACTCACCACGGCCTGACCCACCACGGGTTGGTGGGTAAACGGGTTGGCGCACTAGCTCATTTAATTATATTTTTTTAAATAAAAAAATACAAACTTTCTATAATTTAAATTTAAACAAATTTCACTCCTAAAAAATTATGTTAAAGACCAATTCCGACAATCAATAAAAAAATATTAGTAAAAAAAAGAGAATCAGTACTCAATAACATCAACAAAAAATTAATATTTTAATCTGTAACATAAATTCTCAAATTCAAAAATATCAAAAAGAGTTTTTCAAATAATGTATACTCAAATTGTTTAGATAAAATGAACAAAATCTGATACAATCATGTCAGAACATGAAAAAAAATCAATTCATGTCTTCAAATCCCCCAAAACAAAAAACAAATTTGCAAACCCCTATTTTTGTCATCATAGGGTTTTTGAAAAAAAAAGAAAGAGAAGTGAGAAAACAAAAATGTGGAGGAAAGAGAAGAAAAAAGGAAGGGTATTTTACCCGCTCCTTGAAGAATTTCAGTGAAGTGAGGGTGAGAGCACCCTCAAATGAGAGAAGTACCGTAAGAGTGATTTGTGAGAGCAGATGTTACTTTTTTTGGTATACATAATGAGTGAAGATAGTATTTTATTTTTTAGGGTTTCATAAATAAAATAATAAATTAAAAAAATAAAATTAGGTAGGTGGGTTGGTGGGCCAACCCGGCTCACCACGGGTTCAACCCGCATGAGCCGGGTCTAAATGAGCCGGGTTGAAATCTGACCCGCACATAAGTGGGTTGTATTTTTCAAACCCAACCCGGCCAAACCTGTGACGGGCCGGGTTGTGACCCATTTTGACGGCTCTAGGATTGTCTATACAATAATTAGATCAGTGTAGCAAAAACATATTACATAAGTCATTTCATACGTTGGTTAGATGAGTATAACAAAAATTATTAGACAAGTTTGGAAATACATTGATTAGATAAGAAAAGTAAAAAAAAAAAAAAGACATTAGACGAGATTGTCGATGTATGATTAAACAAGTTTAACAATACATATTATATGAGTCATTTATATATTTATTAGATAACTCTAGCAATATAGGTTAGACAAGTATTGTCGCACACAAATTAGATGAATTTATTAATACACATAGACAAATTTGTTCATTTAATGATTAGATGAATTTTGTAATACAAATTAAATGATTTTATTAATTTTTTTTGTTAGATGAATGTAACAAAAAACATTATAAAAGTCTAACAATTTACATTAGATGACTCTATCTATATACTTATGAGATAAATATAATAAAAAATATTAAATGAATGATATGTATTAGATAAATATAACAATACACATTAAATAACTATATTCATACATTATATAATACAATTCTTGTCATACACGTTAAACGGAATTATCTTTATGCTGATTAAACCAATCTAAGCTAATGTTTATAATCTATTTCTATCTTTTAGTGACTAATTTTATCAATTGCTAAGATTTTTTTTTAGTGAAAGATTAATTAATGCTAATTTTGAATTTGAAAACAAAACATAAATAAAAACATATTTTAAAACCGCAAAAAGAAAATAAAGAGTTATTAGATATTGTTAAAATATACTGCAATTTTTTTAAAAAAAAGTACAACAGAAAAGCAAGAATGCACACACAGATAAATTTGGCACATAAATCAAAACTAAGTACAATATTAAAAGTTAAAATACCAACTACAAAGTTGGATCTTTATATTAAAGAAGAAAATGATGAACATGTACAATAAGCTCATAAAGGATGAAAAATGTACAATAAACTTAAATAAAACGTACAACTTCATGCCCACAAAATATATATTTTTGTTATCAACTTTGAATATATATATTTATAAACAGGGTTATTATATATAAACTTATGGAAACACCTTTGGTAATACCTGCAATGTACAACCATTAAAACTAAAGTAGGTGGACAGCATTGGATAACACTGAATCTATATGAGATGTGTGTTTGCTCTCATGATTTTGTGTGGTTGTAACAAGATACATTTTTTCTTTTTCATATTTTGATGCATAAGAAATCACTGGAATAAAAGCAATAAGAGGTAGTTTCACTCTGTGTTTGAAGTCCAAAGCTGAAATCGAGCATCAGCAGCATGGACCATCGACAACATCAATTCAATATTCTGTTCTGCTCTGCTTCAATCGCACACCCACTTTTTCAGATGACACAGAACTTTCATTTGGTCCAACCTTTTCCGCATATGCTTCTTTCAAGACAATCATTACATTACAAACAAATCAATTCAACCAAATAAATAAAAAGACCCATTTATCTCACCACCATTAGCTTTTTCTCAGACCTAACTCTCTTCAAATAATACATTTTTAAGGTATTCTTTCTGTTGCCATTATTAACATTCACTTTTCTTCCTATATGAATATATCAATGTCATCAATATTAACAATCATAGGTTATACTTATATATGTCATGAATTTTCATAACTATAAACAAGTCGCTTACAACACATACCATGCGAAAAATTATAAGAATGCACTCCACTAATTACACATAATCTATTTTTAATCAGATAATATAATCCTATAAAATAATTGCTACAAGTTGAAAAATGAAATTGTATCATTTTTTAATTTTTTTTATCATATTATCTATTTTTAGAGAAAATCGTTATAAAATTAACAATTAAATATCATGTTTCTTTTAATAAAAACAGAAATATTTAAGTCAGTAAAATCTATTTATTTATAGATACCTCAGTTTATTAGATACATATTACTAATGTGAAAATTTAAGAAATAAAAACAATCTATATTATCATTTTATCGCAGATTATTAAGTATACTAAATTTTTTAATTTTATAATAATTACTTAATAAAATTGTAATGGGATAGTGCGAAACCATAAATTCTAATTAACTTATGAGTTAAACTTTTTTATTTCATCTAATGCTTTAAAAAGTTTCCTTCATTTAATTATATGTTTATTTTGTTTTTAGGAAAATATATATTAATTAAAAGTCCATGCAGTCCACAGATTTCGTTCCACATGAGATGAAGAAAATGTGGTGACAATCATAGGTTTGTGATGTTGAATGAGGAGCAGATACAATGAAGTTTCAGATGCATTTTCATTAGATTTTTCTTTGTCAGTGATAAGATTTTACATTGACAAAACAAAGAGGTGACAGAACAGTGATGTTAGTTACCCATGAACACTGGTCAATATAAAACTAGGGCTCTCATCATTTTCTTCCATGTCACCCTTTTCTTCAACATTTGCATTTTCAACAACTCACCTTCTGGATTTTCTTCTATGTACTATCCACCAAAATTTTATTCATTTTCTCAAAGAAAGCTACCCTAATCACTTATATTATTTTTATTATATTATAGTGGGGTAGTGTATATACTAGAAACTGCTGCTCATCTAATGAAGTAAAGCCAATCAAAGGGATATAGTTGAAACATAAAAAGTAAATACTTAATAATAAATTTATTGATGGAGATAAAATTAATTTATAATATAAAAAAAATAAACTTTTTTATTATTTTTTAAGATTGAGATAGATTTAAAGTTTATTTTTTAATAATATATCAAAACTATTTGAATTCTATATTTAGTAAAATTATTGTTTGTTTAAACATATCATATTCCCTGTTATTTTATTACTAATTATTTATTAATATCTAATTTTATATTCAAAATATATGTATTATAGTGTGTTAAAGATTTTATGTTGAGTAGAATTAAGTTAAACTTACAAAATTATAATTTGTTGTGGCAATTCGTCTTAAAGAATAGTAATATATTCTAGGTTTAAACCCTTTTTTGTCCTTAAGTTAAGTTCTGATGTTCAGTTTAGTCTCCGTTTTTAAAAATGTGAACCTTTAGTCCCTATGATATGAAAAATGTATCAAATCAGTCCTCTTGACAACACGTAATGAATAATAAATCACAAGCTTTCATACCTAGGTATCCAATATTTTGTGATTTGTTAACGGAAGGTGTTATGAAACACAAATCACTTAATAAAAAACTTGTAATTTGTTAATGAATAGGACTGATTTGATACATTTTTCATATCATAGGGACTAAAGGTTGACATTTTTAAAAGCAGGGACTAAACTAAACATCAGAACTTAATTTAGGGTCCAAAAAAGGGTTTAAACCTATATTCTATAACAATAAAAAATTTTACGATCATCACATATAGTATGACAAAAAAATTTACGTCTGCGGATATTTGCGGATAAAATCTGCAACGGATAGTTGGTATCCGCGGATATTTACTATTCACAGGTTACGAGTAACAGGTATTTTAATATCTGTTTTTAAACGGATCGAATGCGGGTATTATACTATTCATACCTGCGAATATCTGCTATTCACAAACAATAAAAATAAAAATTTAATTTTAATTTATAAAATTTTAGTTTAATTGAACTAAAATTTTATTTTAGTTAAACCCAGCCAACGCTCTTTTCTTTTTACACAATTTTGATCTTCCTTCAAAATCACAATCCCAACAACTCTTCGACGGACCAAAGAAAAAACTAAAGGAGATTCCACCATCATGGACCTTTTTCTCCATCACCAAAAACACATGTATTCTACAAACGCCCAATACGATTCTTCTTTTCTCTATTTTTTCAACATTCACAGTCCTACACTACATTCACCATCTTTGTTCCCTAATATCATATTCATTCACTACAACACACAATAAACAGATAAACCATCATTTTCTTCATTTTTCCATCTCCATTACATTGATTCAGACCACTCATTCGTTCATCATCCAACCCTTTTTCTATTCATTGCAGCCTCATCTTATCTCACTTTTATTTTTCTCCATCTCCATAAAAGTCAGCATGCACAGATCAACACACACATTTTTTTTCTCAATTACATTCAAACAAAGGTAAAGAAGTCGAGAGGGGAGAAGAAGGAGCGGCCTTCATGGGTTTGGATGAGGGAAGAAGAAAACTTTTGAGGCTTTCGCGTCTGAGGAAGATAATCACCGACGACAACGTCGGTGGCGAGGTGAAGCGATATCACGTTGGCAGGGTTTCATCTTCACATATCGTAAGGGAGGTGGTTCGTGCTTTTTGGCCCTCACAGGTGACGCCTTCGATGACAGCCAGGGTTCTCGATGACGATGTGACGGGCCTTGGTCGCGGAGATTGGCGTAGTCGGTAGTTGTAATGCGCAAAGGGAGGAATGTTGCGGAGAACGGCAACGCTTCCAGCATGGGTGACCTCATAAGCGACGCTTTCGGCCGACCACAGTGAGGCACGACGACGCTGATCAAGAAGAGACCTAAGTTCTCTTTTCATTTCTGGATGAAGAAAATAAGAAACCCTAATCTGATTTGAACAAAAAAATGGGCCTTGGGCTTGGACCAATATTCACTAGCAGTACTCCTACAAATTCATTACTGCACCCCTATACTCATTGGCTTTGACTATACAAACACTCTTGGTTTCTCATTTTTGCGGGTATTTATAGGTATCCGCAGATTTTAAAATACCTGCGAATATTTTTTAAACGGATATCTGTACAGGTAGCGCATTGGGTAGCGGGTGGATTTTTTTATTTTTTGTCAGGTTAAATTGCGGATAGACATTATCGGTACCCGACCCAACCCGTTGTCAGCTCTAGTCACATACATAAATAATGGTGGTTAAAAACGATGTAATATACAAATGTAGTAGTTGATAACGGTTTAAAAACCATTATTTTCATGCTTAAATTTGATAGTAAAACACACCCTTTATGGCTTAGAATGAGCTTTAAATCAAGTAAAACACTTAGTTGTGTCTTGTGAGAGTCAAAAGTTGGTTTTAGATATATTATGCTTGTTTTGCATTGTTTTGCAGGGTTTTTAGATGAATTAAAGATGGAAGTGAAGTAAGGTGGACTTAGACCCATGAAAGATGAAGAAAAATGATGAAAAGAAGGGTCAAGCAAGCCACTGAGCGCAAGAATGGTCCGCTGAGCGCTCAGAGCGATTAGAGGGAAACCGCTTAGCAGCAAAAATGACCGCTCAACGGTCAAAGTGACACAAGGCAAACCGTTGAGCGGTGAATTTAGGCGCCTGGGCGGTTGTCTGTTTTTTGTAGCTAGATTCTGTAGAAAAGTTTAATTTCTGCTCCAGTAATTGTAGCTCCAGACTTGAATAAAGATTTTGAACTTATGTGTGATGCTAATGACTATGCTATAGGTGCAGTATTGAGTCAAAGAAGAGAAAGAGTATTTCATGCTATTTACTATGCTAGTAAAGTCTTAAATGAAGCCCGGTTAATGAAAGACATTACCGAAAGCCACAATCCCTCGGAAAACGCCACAATCCGTCGCTAAAGACTCATTACCGAGGGCCTAGCGACGGTCAAAAAGCCATCGGTAAATTGCCTGTCGCTAACTATTACCGAGGGCTTTTGCCCCTCGGTAATTACCGAGGGCCAGAAGCCTTCGGTAATTACCGAGGGCCAAAAGCCGTCGGTAATTACCGAGGGCCAAAAGCCATCGGTAATTACCAGATTTTAAGTAAAAAATAATGTGACAGCAGAGTAGAATAGCCAGAACTCAGTAGGCTGCAATTCATTTTCCAACAATCCATTGACCAAAACCAATGATACAAAAAATATTGATGCATGAATCAACAACCTCTACATGCATTCCAAAAACTTAGGATACACATACATACTGTAATATTAATACAAGAAAAAAAAACACTACACAAATCTTCTTTCATTTCTCAACAGTGGCCTCAAACTTATAGGAATATGCGGCAGATATATAGGATAGCACTGATTATATTATAAAATGGTATGAACATCTCCAAAGAGATTCAAAAACTAGAAAATAAACAATTCACAAAAATTAATAATATTCAAATTATAATTCAACAAGTATTGAAAGATAAGGCCTTTGAAGAAACAGACACATACTTGTTAAAAAAAATAAGATATAATAATCCTTTGAAAACAATAGAAAAAGACCATCAAATAGATGTACAATATCTAGAAACTATATTCAATTAAAATAATTATAAAGAGACCGGAATAGAACAAAGATATATTATACTGCCAATGGTATTTGTGAAGCACGGTTACAAAATAAACTACCATTTCAAAACCATTCAAAGAGGCACAAGTTAAATACAAGGCAATTACCATTTCAAAACTGTTCAGAAAGACAAGTTAAAAATTTAAGGCAGAGAAACATATCAATAGGCCCCTCTGCTAAATTCCCTCCACTCACTCCTATATTAGTCATGATTTTCCAGTTTCCATTCAAATCATTATCATTCAAAGTCTTGAATAAATTTCTGATTTCCTAGCATATATCATAGCCCACAATACATAAATTTTCAAAAACAATAATTTTATTAAAACTAGGTNAGAGCCCCTAGTTACAGCTAGCCATATCAGTTATCCAATAATAAGACTAGTACTGCAATTGGACATTTATTATAGTCCACAAGCATACCAATTTACTAAAATAGTCCATAATCATTTGACAATCTACAAAAATAGACACACATTAATTTAGAGGCCAAACAAGAAATACAAGAATTAATGTTTTACTTAAATTTTAAACGTAGATTGCATGAAGAAACCAACCAAACTCATGATAAAAAATAATATTTCAAACCTGCTGTCTCCTCCCTGAATTTTAATGTGAAATATTCATGAATGGAAGGGAATTGTAGATCAGGGTGTAAAGAAAAAGCAGAGCTAATGAATGAAACCGTTTAGTTTACGTACCCCTTGAGTCCATGTCAAGTTGATTTGAGGTAAATACTAGCAACTCCACTCCATCAATAAAACTTCTTAGCATTACTTTCTTGTCATTCATAAACTTCAATATGTCATTCAGGTTCTTTCTGAACCTACATTCAATTGAGAACATGTAGGATAAGCAGCTTAAACCACAATTGCACACATGGCTGACACCAAAAAGAAAAAGTAAAATGAAAAAGATCAAGAAAATAGGAAGAAATGACCTATCAGTATGTTCTGATGGAAAGAAATACATTTCTCTTGAAAGTTTATATGTTTTCTTATTAACAATGCAGTTTTAAAAAAAGAAAATAATAATAATAAGTGTTCAATAATTTAGCAGCACTCAAGATGAAAGTGATCCAATAAGTTCACACCACGGAGTGTAGAAGGGATTTTGTTAGGAGATATCTGGACAAGTATCGTCACCACCATACAAGAACCACGCCCTTATAATGCAGCAACAAGTTGATGAGAAATAAAAATTACACTAAAAATACCTTATCATATTAAGCGAGGTTGTCTACTGCATGAATCACACATCTTCGGACTTAGAAATTTTTTTTTTAAGAATATTATTTATCATGAAATTCTATGATATAATTTCCCAAATGTCCTTCATGTCTCCTATCTGTTGTCATAGATTTAAAAATCATGCAATCTCCCATCACGCTGCCATGGCCATCAAAAGCAGAAATATAACTTAAAGATTTCTACTTACAATGTAAAGTTGGTCATTCATAGAATATATCTTATCATGTATCAAAAGACTAGCAAACTTACAATAACAATTAATTTGGCATCAGGGGGCTCCACACGGCCTCCATGAATTCTCCTTCCCTCTGCAATGAATCAAAAGACTAGCAAACTTCTTATACCAAGCAATCATTCCCATAGCCCCATGAAACCCACTTCATCTTTTATCCTAAAATTAAAAATAAATAAATAAATCCATTACACTCAACTTTTGAGAAAACAAACAACTTTTGACCTTAGAAAGTATATATATACATGACAGTTGAAATTACATATTGAGGAAATCTTGAAGTAAAATATCCACAGACCTAACCCACCCCACTACTACAACCAATCTTAAAAGCAAAAAAGTTAAGAAAAGAAAATTTAGTTATGATTTTATAAACTACGATACTTAAACTAGCCAAAGTGATTCCTAGAAATCTAGCCCCAACGAGTGAAACCTTACTTCAGAAGAATCACTTTTCGAGCTTGCATCTATCTCTCCATTGCTCAAGTAGGTCCTCAAACTTCTATCATTTGGTTTTAGTTAGGTATCTTCACAATCCTCTTGCTGTCTGCAAATGTTAATTGACAAGATTAAACCTCATCATCCGAAACAACTTAGAGGCAAATTCTATAACCTGAAAATAGAAATATCCATAGCAATCTACCATACCTTTTATCATTATTTTCTGGCAGCCTCTGGATTGTCACCTGTCCATTAAGCAGCAAATCAGAATCACTGAAATCAGCATTGCAGTAAAAAACATTCTACACAATTTTGTTATTAAAAAAAGGGAGAGACCAAATACTAACATGCAAGACGGCTTCACAATGAGAATTCTTGATGGGAAGAGAGACAGTGGAGGGTTTCGTAGCCTCAGCGTACTCAGAAAAGTTTACAGAGACTTCCCCAAAGGAGCTAGCTTTTGATAACCCCTATACAGAAACCAGATCACAATCTGACACACATAACAAGCAACCACAAACAGAAAAATTTAAACTCCTTACCGTTGAAACCACAAAATAATATACTCTCTCACTGAATTTCCTAATCTTAGGCTCCTGAAAAAGCTTGATTGTTTCATAGACAGGATTCTCCCATCTACAAACTCCACCACGAATTGCTGCTTTCTCTAACCTCGTAGTTACCTTTCCAATGTCCCCTGGAACTATAGAAAGCACCAAAGATTCCACCCCAGATTGCACCATCTGAAAATCATACCAACCACAAAAAGCATTTTTGGCAGAGCAATGGGAGCAGAACAAACATGTAACTTATCCTTTTTGGCAAAATCATTTAAATTCACAGACAAAGAACTTACCTCCCCCTCCACACTACAAACTATAGACGAAGACGAAGATAGCCTCCAAAGACCACGGTAGAGGAAAAAAGGGAACAATGTCCACAGCTTTGCCCTAGAGTGCGCTTCTCGACCTTCGACGCCCCATTACGCAGTCCTGCAAAACGAAATCGAAAAACATGGCATCACAACAGCGCCCATTTGCGAAGTTGCAAAACGACACATTTACCAATCCTGGAATAGCTCTACCTCTACGCGTGAGGGAAAGAGATGAAAACTCTGCTAATAGCCCAAATAAATGGAAACATTTAGCCTCGAACAAACCCTCGAACGAAGAGCCTCTTCTACAAGAGAAGGAAGCGCCACTGAAGTGGGAGGTGCGCCACTGAAGTGGGAGGTCTGCCACTGCCTGCGCGAACGACGAAGAAAGCGACCTTTGGCGAGGAAGACAACGTTCTGTGGCGAGGAAGACAACGTTTTCCACGAACACAACCAGGGCGAGGGAGACAACTTTGGTTCGGAGCAACCAATTTGGGGGAATGCGTGGGCGAGGGTTTTCTGTTTGGGCAAAGTACTTGGCTCGAAGAATGAAATTGGGGGGACAGAAACCTAGTTTTGGGTTTAATGGCCGAGGTCGGTCTCACACCCTCGGTAAGGCCTTCGGTAAAATTAATATACCCACGGTCACGGGGCCTTCGGTAATAAGTCCTCGGTAATTTCCCCTTTTCCAGTAGTGTATGCTACCACAGAGAAAGAATTTTTGGCCATAGTCTATGCACTGGAGAAATTTAGATCTTATCTCATTGGATGTATAATTATAGTTTATACGGATCATGCAGCTATAAAGTACTTGTTAACAAAGCCAGATTGAAAGCCACGATTAATCAGGTGGGTACTTTTGTTACAAGAATTTGACATAGAAATTCGGGATAAAAAGGGATATGAGAATTTGATAGCTGATCACTTATCTTGATTGGTTAACACGGAAGTAACAAGCAAGGAGAAGGAAGTCTAAGAGTCTTTTTCAGATGAAACTCTTTTGTATATTCAACAAAGGCCATGGTTTGCTGATATGGCTAATTTTAAAGTTGCAGGTGTTATCCCTGAAGAATTAAATTGGTAATAGAAAAAGAAGTTTTATTCTGATGCTAAGTAATTTATATGGGATGATCCGTATTTATTTAAGATTGGAGCAGATAATCTTTTAAGGAGATGCGTAACTAAAGAAGAGGCAGAAGGAATCCTTTGGCATTGTCATAATTCTCCTTATAGAGGGCATTATAATGGGGATCGAACAGCTACAAAAATTCTTCAGTCAGGATTTTATTGGCCTACTTTATTCAAAGACGCACATAATCATGCTAGGAATTGTGATAAGTGTCAAAGGACAGGAGCTATTTCAAGAAGGCATGAGATGCCATTACAAGGTATTTTGGAAGTTGAAGTTTTTTATTGTTGGGGTATTTATTTTGTTGGCCCTTTTCCACCATCATTCAATAATGAATATATTTTGTTGGTTGTTGATTATGTGAGTAAATGGGTGGAAGCTCTAGCATGTCCAAAGAATGATGCCAATACGGTGATTAAATTCTTGAAAAGGAAAATTTTCTCATGCTTTGGAACCCCTAGGGTACTTATTAGTGATGGGGGGTCTCATTTTTGTAATGCTCAGCTTGCTAAGGTACTTAGACATTATGGGGTGAAACATAAAGTGGTTGCACCCTCTCATCCACAAACAAATGGTCAAGCTGAAGTTTCCAATAGAGAAATTAAGAGGATATTAGAGAAGACAGTTGCTTTTTCACGAAAAGATTGGTCATGGAAATTAGATGATGCTCTTTGGGCATACAGGACGGCTATGAAGACTTCATTAGGATTATCACCTTTTCAGATGGTGTATGGGAAAGCATGTCACTTGCCAATAGAGATGGAACATAAGGCTTTGTGGGCTTTGAAATTTTTAAATTCTGATCCTCATGAAACTCAAAGCAAACGAAGAAATCAGTTATTAGAACTTGAAGAGATGCGGTTACATGCATATGATTCATCCAGGAATTATAAAGAAAAGGTGAAATTTTATCATGATAAAAAGCTGATAAAGAGAGTCTTCACTCCCGGACAACAGGTGCTACTATTTAATTCACGGTTGAAGTTATTTCGTGGGAAGCTGAAATCGAAATGGTCGGGACCCTTTGTGATAAAGCAGGTATATCCGAACAAAGCTGTGGAATTGGAGACTATAGATAAGAAGAGAAATTGGGTTGTAAATGGTCAGAGGCTCAAACACTATTTAAGAGGAGAAGTGGAGCAGTTTTCCACCGTACTGATGTTGGTGGATCCATGAGGTCTGGGTCAGGCTCGTGACGTTAAACAAGTGCTTTTGGGAGGCAACCCAGGTTTTATCATTTTGAATTAGTAGTACAGGTTCAATTTATGTTTGAATTTATGCTTGGCTTGTACACTTATTCAGATAATGGTTCGATTTTATTGCATGATGAGTTGTTTGCTATTAATGATTGATTGTGGATGATGATTGAGAATGTGTGAATGTTGATATCCAGGTTGATGGTTCACTAGCTATGTGAACAGATGAGTAAGTGATTCATGATTGTGATTTTGATACTAAGCAGGATTCATGTGAGAAATGAGAAAGCATGATTATGTGAGGTATTGAGCTTCAGAGTTATTGTTGTGTGCACTGTTTACAGGGAATCATGAATGGTATTGACTTCATCTTGATAATTGATTGAATTGCATGTGTATGTCATATGATCAAGGCCATGCTTGGAAAATCCTTATTTAGCCAAATTTTCACCCAAAAGAATTTTAAATGATATACCCTTTTTGAACCTTGACCTTAAACAGTATGAAAACCCTTGTTTGAATTGATTTACCTTGAGTTAGGGTTGAGAATAATTATATGTGTTGAAGAGGTTCAAGTTTGGGGTTGAATGGGGAAAGTGAAAGGCAAAAGAAAAAGGAAAACATTGAGTTCAAAAGAATGAAAAAGAGAAATGCATGTGAAAGAAAAAGAAAAGAAGAAAAGAGAAAAAGAATGTAAAGAAGAACTCAATGTAAAATGAAAAAGGGAAAAAGTTGGGAATGAGTGAGATTGGTTAAAAAGGGAGTGTACTTGAACTTTGAATGATGATTTAAACTCTCTTAAATCAAGGATTTTATATTCCAGAAAAACCAATTTTCTTGATAGCCCAGCCGCAATACAAGCCTTGGAAAAAGTCCTTGTGATGGCATTTGCATGTGAAGATGTTAATTGTCTTAGATGAATGACAATATTGTTTTATGTGACATGTGAACAGTAGGGAGTAGAGTGACCTCCTAAACACTTGAGTGATTGAATGAAACACTTGCTTGGTGAGAATTGTTAAATCCATGATTACATCTATGTTTAGTTGATTGATCATTCATGAATGAAACATCTGTTGGAAAAAGATTGATTATGTGAACTAATTTGGATTGAAAGCATGCATGCATCTTTCTAGATATCCATTGAAATTTGAAATTTTATAATAACTTGTCATGAGAAAAAGGAGTTTTGAAAAGTGTGAATTATTTGATGAAGAAGTGGAAAGCCAAGTTTTGTCTTGTTTGCTTGAGGACAAGCAAAGTTCTAAGTTTGGGGTTGTGATAACGGTTTAAAAACCGTTATTTTCATGCTTAAATTTGATAGTAAAACACACCCTTTATGGCTTAGAATGAGCTTTAAATCAAGTAAAGCACTTAGTTGTGTCTTGTGAGAGTCAAAAGTTGGTCTTAGAGATATTATGCTTGTTTTGCAGGGTTTTTAGATGAATTAAGGATGGAAGTGAAGTAAGGTGAACTTAGACCCATGAAAGAAGAAGAAAAATGATGAAAAGAAGGGTCAAGCAAGCCGCTAAGCGCCAAAATGGTCCGCTGAGCGCTTAGAGCGATTAGAGGGAAACTGCTCAGCGGCAAAACTGACCGCTGAGCGGTCAAAGCGGCATAAGGAAAACCCCTGAGCGGTGAATTTAGGCGCTTGGGCGGTTGTTTGTTTTTTTTAGCTAGATTTGGTAAATCTTTCTGTAATCTATCTGTTATCTTTTTGGGCTTATATATAGCCCCAGTGCGATTTAGAAGGTGATTCTTTTGGCAGAGAGAAACGTCCAGAGTTATTCCACACCTTGGAGGAGGTTCCTTGGATGCTTAGGCCCCATTCAACCAAGTTTAGGGTTATTTCTTCCATTCTTTCATTATTTTCATCTAGTTTCACCATGATTATGGTGAACTAAACCCTTTGTTGTTGGGGAACAATGTAATCTTTTGAAACTCTCATATATTCAAATTCTTATTTATTTCATATGCTTGTCATATACTTGTTTATCAATTGTTGGGTTCTCATTTGTGCTCAATGCTTTTATGGTTTAACTCATTCAGTAAAAGATGTTTGTCTTTATCGATATGGGGACGTACGGTAATGTCATGAACTGGTGGAAAATTCCTTGTTTATGCCAATATCGCCTAGGGATAGGGGTAAGACAGTCAATTGTAGTTGCTTCCGATCGCATTGCATTATTGGTTACTAGGGGAGGCTAGGGATAGCAAGCCGGTAATTAATAATAGGCTTTTTTCACCAAGGGATTGGGTTAAGGGTAAATAAGAAAGTGTACATGGCAATTAGATAAATAAGTGAAGTAAATAAGAAGAGTAGATATATNAGAGTGGATAAGATGAAATTGTAAACCCCAACAACACCATTCATTCATAGTTTCTCAAAACCAATTGAATCAACTGCATTACATTTTTATTTTTGTTCTTTGCATATAACCACCAAATTTATTCTCTTCTCAAGTCTTACGCGATTAGGTTACATGAAAGTTAAGGTCTAAGAATCCTTTGGGAAAATCATACTCGGACTTATCCGTTTATATTACTTTATAACGATCTGGTACACTTGCCATAGACTTAAGAGTAGTATATTTATATATTCATAAAGAATACTAAATCCTTTTGTTAGTAATATTTATGTATTTATTTTTTTTGTTTTTAAAAAGGGAGTGATATGCTCTCTAAATTTTCTATGTATCAGGAAAGAGTGATATCTGGTCATCAATAAAATTTTAGCAAGTTAATGATGTGTACAATTTTTAACCTTATACCGTTGGCACAAGGAAGAAAAAGAAAGGAAAACAAGAAAAGGAGACAACAAAAAGTACAATTTTAATTTCTCAATCTTATATTTTGTTGGTATATACGTGTGAAAAACGGAGAAAAAACAATAAAGCTACAATTTTATTTTTTTACCGTGACCTTATAAAGAAATATATTATTAAATAATGTAAATGCTTATGACGATTTTAATTGGCAAACAGTTACATGTAATATATGTAACTAAGGATTAGTTCCGTAATTTTGGTTCTGACTTATATAGGTAGGGGTTAGAAGAATTCACACATTTAAAAGTTTTTATTAAAAAAATTCAGGAAACTAAAATATTTCCAAAAATTCTGACTTAAAAGTTAGTTTACCCGTCTTCTTTTCAAAAGGAATATTCATTTTGAATAAAAAAGTATTATTAATTTCTAATTTGTTGCAAATTTAATTAATTTTAATTTTTCAAATAATTATATACAAACAATATCTGATACAATTCCAAATCCAGAAATAATATTTTGATACACATAAATTTTTTACATTTATCTAATATTACAATTCTTTATTTTTTTTTCTTTCTAAAAATATACAAATTTTCTCTTTTACTATTATCTTATCTTTATAATGTTAAATTAATATAAATATATATCACTTTACTTATCCAAATATAAGAAAATTCAAACATTAATTAAAAAATCGACAAGAACACAAATTCACACATTTTTTCAAAGTAAAATCTATTTACGTAAGTTTTTGTTACATTTAATATAAGAAATGTACTTTATACATTAACGGTAATTATAATATATAAAATTAATTTAATTGTGTTGGTGTCGTGTTAAGTCACTGGCAAGTGTACCAGATCGTTATCAAGTAATATAAAATGGGTAAGTCCAAGTATCGTTTCTCAAAGGACTCTTAGGCCTTACTTTTCATGTAAACCAATCGCGTAAGACTTGAGAAAAAAATTAAATTAAGGTTTGAATGCAAAGAATAAAAGTAAACATGCAAATGCAGTGATTCAATTGGGGAAACTATGGATGAATGGAGTTATTGGGGTTTACAATTTCATCTTATCCACCCTCATATATCTACTCTTCTTATTTAATTTGCTTATTTATCATATTGTCATGCAAACTTTCTTGGTCTACTCTTAACCCAATCCCTTGACGAAAAGAGCCTATTACTAATTACCGGCTTGCTATCCCTAACCTCCTCTAGTAATTAATAATGCCTGATAAACGGAAGAAAAATACAATTGATCGTCCTACCCCTATCCCTAGGTGGTATTGCTTAATCAAGGAATTCCCACCAGTTCATTACCTTATTGTATCAATAAAGACAAACACTGAATTAGTTAAATGATAAAAGCATTAAATGCAGGTAAGGAACCCAACAATTGATAAATTAAGCATATGTAAGCATATAAACTAAATAAGAATTTGGATATATCTCTGCCAAAAGAATATGATTTGATTCGTACTGGGACTATATATAAGGCAAAAAGATAATAGAAAAATTACAGAATCTATGCTAATAAAAACAGACAACCGCCCAGGCACCTAAGTAAACTGCTCAACGGTTTCCCCTTTTGCCCTTGATCGCTCTGGACGCTCAGCGCTCCATTCTGGCGCTCAGCAGTTCACTTGACCGTTCTTTTCATCCTTTTTCTTTCTCTTTCACGGGTCTAAGTCCACCTTTCTTCACTTCCATCTTCAATTCATCTTAAAACCCTGCAAAACAATGTAAAAATAAGTATTATATCTCTAAAACCAACTTTTGACTCTCTCGTGACTCAATTTTACTTGATTTAAACTCATTATAAGTCATAAAGAATGTGTTTTGATATCTAATTTAAGTATGAAAATAACAGCTTTTAGACCGTTATCATGTCGATATAATTAACTAAAATAAATTAGCATCAACATAAAAAGTTAATTAAAATAAATATTCATCAATATAAAACGTTAGTCAAAATAAATATTAAAGACAAATAATTTAATTAACTTTAATAAATACTAAATATAAACTATCAATGTTAATTTAAACATTAATTGAAATAAATATTAAAAATAAATAGAGTTAGTAAGTAAAGATTACAAAGTTTATATGAAAATAATATTATAAATCTCAAATATAGAGACTTGTATTGTTTTTTATTGTTTTCTTTTTCATATAAAAATAACATATAAAATGTTTATTTCATAATTAGTCATTTATCAAATAAGTGTGATCACAGTATAAGATAAAAGAGTTATATTTTACAACATTTATTAAAATGAAAAAATTATTCTTCGTGTTAGTAAAAAACATATATTCATCAATGTAAATTAATAAATAAATTATAGTCGATATTACATTACATATTATATACTTTATTTGATAACATAATAATAAATATGATATAAAAATATAAAAAATTATAATATATTAAACTATCTAATAAATTTTATAATTTTATATGTATATAAATGATATATATTGTTTTTAAAAGTTAATTAAAATCTGACAAATAAGATCAATTTCATCTTAATCTTAACTTACTTGAGAAAGAATTTTGAGAGTTGAAACTCTTTTTTTCCTCCCACTTAAGAAGAATTTCTAAAAAAAAAACTTTTTCAAGAATGAATTAGGATTAGTTCAGGAACCATAAGTTAAGTTGATAGGTTTATTGAATATACTTAAATCACTATATTCTATATTTTTATTTATTGCATAAGGATACGAAATTTAGATATTAAAATTTAGGTGTTTTTAATTATATAAATTACTTTAATTATCCTTTAGGAAATATAATGAAATGATAATATCCTAAGTTAAAAGTAAATTATAAAAATTAATAAATTAGGAAAAAATTATTCAAGTCAATCAAAAGTATATAAATACTTTCGAAACTCATAAAACATAAGAATCAGGCCATTAATGGTTTACAATTATAGGTTTTTTTTTTTTTTTTTTTTTTACATAATGCATATATTTTTTTGTACATAATGCATATCTATACTTCTAAAATTTATAAGTAACCATATTCAAATTTAAACTCTATTTATAGAAAAAGTTAGGATAATTATACTAGCCCTGTATTTAATGAAATTTTAACTGTCTGTAGAGTCCAAAAATAGGTATTTAATTTTTATATTTTCAATAAATATATATTTATATTTTATATTTAGATATACATTTTAATTTTCTTATGGTTTTTTTTTAGAAAAAGACATTTATATCCTTTACATTTTTGTCTTAAAGTATATTACTTAACTTTCTTATTCTATCTCAAAATCGAATATAAAGTAAAAATTAAAAAAAAAATAAAACTAATGTTTAATTATAAGAAAATTGCACCTAATGTTTCTAAGACACTCGTAAATGACGTTTGTGAAAACTATCTATGTGTAATAGATATCTCATATTTAATTTTCACAGTATACAGAAGCATGTTGGATAAAAATGAGAGTATTATCAATAAAATTAATCTTTAAACTAGTGGATTAGGGGAAACATCACATCACCTCCCTTTACCTTATTGACAAAGTAATATTTATAATCTATATTTTATTTGTATTTTTAATTTTATCATAATTATATATGTAATCGTAATAACTATTATTTAATAAATTTAATTAGGGCATGTTTATTTAAATTATTTTAGAAAAAAAACATATTGTGTTAATAAAATTAATATTTATGATTTCTAACATTTTGTATTAAATTTTTTCAAAAAGCAGAAACAGAAAAAAAATGTAATCAACATCTTTAAAAACAATAGATTTTAAGGAAAAAAAAAATTAGACATAAAAAATTAATTTTATTTCTATAATAATTAATTTCTCGCCATAACTTTTTTAAGCATAAACAAGTATATCCTTATCCACGTATTTTACAGATATTTATTACTTTTATATGAAATTAATGTTTTATAAAAGGGCGACCTTCTTATATTTTTATATAACAATATATAATTAGCAATAATATGATTTTGTGATGTAACAATCCAATCCAACCTTTAAGGTTTTTCCATAAATTTCCTTAATTTTATAATTTAAAATTAAAATATTTAAGTTTTATTTAAGTTCTATTCAAATATAATATTCTATTATAAAAATTGTGTATTAGCATGAATGTGGATTATTAAATAAATAAAGAATGTAAATATTATTTGTGGAAAGCAAAATGCATTTAGCAACTTCAGAGGAAATGTTTTTATTTTCTCTATAAAAATTTAATACAAATATTTGTTTATCCTTCATTAAATTATAAATAATTATCATCTAATTACCATTGGCAATACATTCTAAAATAATTATTTTTGACATGGTGATTTAAGTTTTGGTTACAGCTTTCATTGTATTTTTAAATAAAAAAGTAATTCTTACACATCAATATTTATCAAAATATTTCTTTTACAACTGTTTTGCATTTCCATCTGTATTTTTCTGAGTAACCACATTTTACTTTAATATTTATATTATATTACAATTATTAGGTGACTCAAACTTTTGTTGTCTACTGTGTGTCAGTGAAGAGTGGCCATGTACTTGCAGAGTGGTAAATTGCTACAATAAAAATATCATATATCTTATTTTTGAGGTGTTTTTTCAATTTCATCCTCTTCTTATTAAAACTTCCAATTGGGTTCTCATAAAAGCTGATTTCAATCAATTTAACCCTTTTTGTTAAAAAAGATTAACGACGTGAAGTTTTTGTACAACAGGGTGGATAAGGTAAAGAGTTTTTGTCATATCACTTCTGCTATGTCACAATCATCTTTTCCAACGATAGAAACCTAATTTCTAGTGAAACCCTAGCCACCGCCGTGAGCAAAACCCTAGCGCTGTCGCGCCGCTGCGAAGCCTTCAGTCTCGCCGTCACCACCTTCGCTTCACTACCACCTTTTTCAACTTCCAATTCCATCCACTTTCACATTCGCCTTCTCTCTATCATCTTCTACCATGGCTGCCACCGATGACTCCCTCCGCAAATCCCTTGCCGACAAGCACGCCATCGTCAAGGCGCAGGGCAACGCCGTCCACGCTCTCAAGGCAGCGAGCGCCCCCAAGACGAAAATCGACACTACCATCGAAACCCTAAATGCACTCAAGCTGGAGAAAACATCCATCGAGCGCTCCCTCATCGGCGGTTCCAACACCAGCAAGGCGTTCAGGCAGGCTATGGGGAGCACCCTGAAGTGGCTTTTGTTCTACATCCCGTCGTTCATCCCTTAGTAGGGGTATTAAGATTTTGAGCAGATCCAGAAGTCCAGTCAAAGATTATTGAATTTTAGAAGCACGACGTCATTTTCATTTCTTTTCCTTGAAAAAAAAAAGGCAATGCATTTTCTTTCTCAATGTTAAGAATCGTGATTTAATTCTTTTTCCTTGCTTTGCTGGAGTTACGGTTTTCAATTTTAAAGAAGGGGAGCTGTTTACATTTTGGGCTATGCTGGAAGTGGTGATTTTTATTTTGCTTTGAATGAAACAGTATTCATCTTGGTGGCGCGCTGTGACTTCCTGGAGAGAAGAGGTGCTGATTTCATATTCATGGAGGAGATTCATTTTTTTTTTTAATTTAGGAAGCACACAGCTGATTTCTTTTGGGTGAAGTATCTTATCTTTTCTTTTATAATGAAGAAGCACCTTTAATTTTCTTCTAAAGAAGCACGCTGATTTCCGATCCCGTCGATGATTACACTGTCCTCATTGGAGATTGGTACAAGTTCAACCACACGGTAATATCACAAACACCACTTTTCTCTCCTCTCTCTATGTCAGGTGTGGCAGAGGTGGCTGCTGCGGTGGTGGAGCCGCCTGTGGTGGCTGCTCCTCTTGTTGTAGAGGAATTATTTAGTGGGCATTGAGGTCCATTGTTCCCAACTCTTTCAAATCTTAAATAGCCCTAATGAAGTTTGTATCTTCTCTGCTAATGACTTCGCGCAAGCTTCCGATGTACTCTCTTCTCAGATTGTCACTCGAAATTGAATCCCAAATTCGATTTAATTTAACCCTAAATCCCTAAACCAGATTTCAAAATAACTTTATTTTAAATTTTAATTTTTGCCAAATGCAACGTTTCATCACTTCCTTGCCACGTTTCAACACTACAAAGGCCACGTTTACATAAATGAACAACTCATCCATCCTGTTCTACAAAAACTTCATGGTGTTAACTTTTTTTAATGGAAAGGGCTAAATTGATTGAAATTAGCTCTTATGAGGACCCACGTCGTCCAAAAACATTCCCTCCAAAACCCTTCCCCTTTGCTCCTCCAACACCAAAGTCCTAACCCTAAGCTTGCTCTGCCCAAATTTCAGAAATTCTCGCTCTCCTTTGCCCAAAGCCCTAACCCTAAGGTGTTCTCCCGCGAAGCTTTCATTGGTTCTTGTTTCCATTCTCTCATCTACCTCTCTCATCTACCTCTGTCTTTCCGGTGGCATTATGTGCCTGTTCGTTCTCTCCGGTCTCATCGAGGTTCGTTGTGCATGTTACAGGTGGGGTGGTGGTTCATGGTTGTGTGTGTGAGGCTTGTGTGCCGCAGGGGTGGTGGTTCGTGCCTATACGCGTGAGGCTTGTGCGCCGTAGGGGTGTGAAACAATTTAGCCCCTGCCGTTAAAAATCGTTAACGGTGTTAAGTTTTTGCACAGATGGAGTGTTGATGTGTCAATTTTTTAAAACCTGACATAAGTTGGGTGTTAGGTGGAATTTTCTTACTTGAAAAATGTTTGATTAAAAATGTAAAGAGAAAATCATCCTCCATTAGAAACACCACCGAGAAATTCTACCTAGAAATCCTACCCAGAAATCCTACCTAGAAATAATACTCAGAAATCTTCTTCCAAGAGAGACACAACAAAGAGAGAAGATGAACACAAAAACAACAAACACAAATATTGATTACGAAAACAACCACCAGTCTCTCGACAGAATCAACTAAAACATGGTGGATGATAGACATACACTAAGTAAAGGAAGGGACTCCGCAGCACCACAAAAAACTGTAATAAGAATGTTTAAATCAAAATCCTTTTGATCAACCACAAATACAGATTTAGCCAGATTCAAAGTTACAGTTTCGACCACGGGAACCTTAGTCTTTGACCTTTGATTCAAATCCTGCAACACATAACCTACCAATTAAAATCAAATTCAAAGGTCCCACCACCATCAACAAGGAATTTTTTTTTTCTTTGGATTAAAAAAAAATAATTTTTAGGGATTACAGATCTATCACCTAGGGTTTGGGGGAAAAGAAAAAGAGAGGGAAGATAGCTTCCTAGATAGTCTGAGACATGCTGACGGAATGGGTAACGAAGGAATGAATGAATTTTGTGAATGTTTGTGAAACTGAACAGTAACAATTGCAAAAGACACGAGCTTTTGATGCAACAGAGAAAAAAAAGCTGAAAAAGGGGAAAAGAGAGGCCCGACCTCTACCATCGTCTTCTCCAAAAGACCCCATTCTCATCCCTCTTACTGCAATTTTCTTTTATTTCCACTACACTAAAAAAAATACACAAGAAAAACAAGTTCAACACCCTCCATTGCTAGTTACTACTCCAATCTTCTTGCACATTAGAAAAAAAAGGGAAACAACGGAAAGGAAGGTGATTCCAGAACTGGTGTAGTGGTGTGTGGCGGTGCCTCCAGAACAGGTGATGTCACCGACAACTTTTCCGGCCAGCCATAGGGACGTGCGGCGGACTGGTCTTGTCGAGGGCAGATGATTGCCGTAGATGATGAGAAGGAACCCTAGGCTTTCTCTTTTTCTAGGAGGAGAAGAAGATACCTAGGTCAGGATTTTTATTTTTAAAATGTTTTTTTTTATAAAATTCCACGTGTGAATATCATATTTAAAAAATTGTCCACGTCAATAGTCAATTTCAGTAAAAACTTAACACCGTTAACGATTTTTAACGGCAGGGGCTATTTTGTTTCAAAATAAGCACTTATAAGGACTCGATTGGGAGACTTTAAGAGAATGAGACCAAATTGAGAATACCTAACAAAGATAAGGACGCCTAAATGGTTTAAACCAAATTTAAACTTGAAGAATCCACAGTAATCTTTATCCACCACAATTTTGCTTAGGTATTTTATGTTGCTACATTTACTACATCTTAATCTCTCTATCCATATATATATATATATATATATA
>NC_028351.1:26345949-26353926 GCF_000741045.1 Vigna radiata var. radiata | reverse complement strand
GGTGAAACCCCTCGGCAATGGCTTTGCAAAGCAGTAGGGCCACTACAAGTGCACAAACCCCTGGAACTCGACATTTCATACTAGTCCGGACGGTCAAATCACGTGGTCGTTCCTTGGTATCAACAAAAATTCATTTGGTCTTAGTCTGTATGGTGTTATGATCCTTACTTGCTTGAAATACTTGATTGATAACATTTTTATTACCTAGCTCACCCTTGCACTTGTATGTTGCGTGTGTTTGTTCTTCCCCTTGCGATGATCATCCAATCCTTTGGATGTGAGCAGTAGGTGATGATGTACCTCTGGAGCAGGCATTGGAGACCGAAGAAGATCCAACTCCTAGTTCTTAGACGATGATGTTGTTTTATTTCTTTTAGCTGATCTTGTTTGGCAAAACTTTGGACCTTTGTACTTTCAATTCTTGTCGTTTTAATTTCCCCTATATTTTGGATAACTGTTGTTATTTTCTACTCTCAACTGCTTTTTATTATTATAATATGTTGCATTCCATTTGATATGATTTATACACATATTTTTGGGATGTTACATTTATGGTATCAGAGCAGTTTTTATCCTTAGAGAACCTGTAGGTTATGTGCATTCCTTGCTTGTGCTTGTGTGCCTTAATTGTACGGAAGCATTCTAAATTTTTGAGTAAGACTAATGGTTTTACTCTCTAATTCTGAACAGAATATGGCGCCTAGACCTCCACCTCCGCCACCCCCTCAACCCGATCAGACTGAGATAATGCGGATGATGGAGTCACTTATGAATTCCCTGCAGCAACAAAATGCTGCATTAGTACAGCAAAATACTGTGGCGCTACAGAACTTGGAAGCAGCTAGGGTGTCAGCTGAGGCCACCCAAAGGCAGTTTTTGGATGTGTTGACCAGTGGTAGGATTCCCACCTGTCCTTCTTCTTCTACGGCTATTCCAACTCAAGAATGGAGTTTGGAGAGTTTCTTGCAGCATCATCCTGCCAAGTTTGATGGCAAATGTTCACCAGATGAAGCCGATTGTAACATCCCAAAAATATGTGTATAAATCATATCAAATGGAATGCAACATATTATAATAATAAAAAGCAGTTGAGAGTAGAAAATAACAACAGTTATCCAAAATATAGGGGAAATTAAAACGACAAGAATTGAAAGTACAAAGGTCCAAAGTTTTGCCAAACAAGATCAGCTAAAAGAAATAAAACAACATCATCGTCTAAGAACTAGGAGTTGGATCTTCTTCGGTCTCCAATGCCTGCTCCAGAGGTACATCATCACCTACTGCTCACATCCAAAGGATTGGATGATCATCGCAAGGGGAAGAACAAACACACGCAACATACAAGTGCAAGGGTGAGCTAGGTAATAAAAATGTTATCAATCAAGTATTTCAAGCAAGTAAGGATCATAACACCATACAGACTAAGACCAAATGAATGTTTGTTGATACCAAGGAACGACCACGTGATTTGACCGTCCGGACTAGTATGAAATGTCGAGTTCTAGGGGTTTGTGCACTTGTGGCGGCCCTACTGCTTTGCAAAGCCATTGCCGAGGGGTTTCACCCGACCACACACAAGTGTAAGTCCAACAAACTCATCTTGGCCCATATAAAATGGAGACACCCAAGACTAGGACCTCCTCCTATTCTCACCACATGAATCATCACTCTCTAATTGAGCATGGATGGTCATTAGAATGTCAAGGTAAACCCCATCCTGAACTCCGGCCATTCATACGATCAATCACGACAAACTACAGGGCACCACCATGTAACCTCCCTTGAGGATCATGGAATTACGTCCAATAANCATACTTTGTACATACAAGCTTTCCAACCATAATTCACAACGCAATACTTCATACTCTTAACCATGTNGCACAAACATCCTTTAGTTATGTTATAAAAATAACTCAAACATTACATACTTTCACAAAACATCACTTATTAACACAAATAACTTTATAATATTAATTATCAATATTTAAGTAATTCAAATGGCTTGGATACCCTCACCCATGGATCCGGAAGGGTCAAAAACCCCAGAACAACCTTTGCTCAGTGTTTTATTCATAATTTCCTCTACAGAACTCCGAATGCATTGATTCTTGTTTTATTGAATTCTAGACTCAAAACTCTTTCTCTGGACACCAAACTCAAAATTTTTGGACAAGAGGTTTAACTGCAGTAAAATTATTAAGAATCATAAATTTCACTCAGGCTCTAGTATATTCAGCTTTGACCTTTGCTTATTGTTTTATTCATAACTATCTCTACATAACTCCGAATTAGTTAATTCTTGTTTTATTGTATTCTAGGCTCAAACATCTTTCTTGAGACACCAGAATCATAATTTTTGGACAACTATACTAACTGCAGTAAAATTGTTAAAACTCGTAAATTTACTCACGTTCTAGTATTTTCAGCTTTGACCTTTGGTCAGTGTTTTATTCATAACTCTCTCCACAGAACTCCGAATTAGTTAATTCTTGTTTTATTGGATTCTAGACTTAAAAATCTTTCTTGGGACACTAGAATCATAATTTTTGGACAACTATACTAACTGCAGTAAAATTGTTCCTTAGATCGTTTAGAGGTAGAATTAAGCTGAACATCAGACCCAAATACAAAATCCATATCTCTTACTTGAGACACTTAATTGATAATCGAAACGGTCAAATTCAATATACATGTCTTTGAAAGCATATATAAAAATTCTAGATCAATCCAACGGTTAACTTGACTATAATGAATGTTTTCCCGATGGGACTCAGTAGCAGAAAATCAGGTGATCAATGAATCAATCTAACATTTTAAATTTATTCCTCTGATTGCAGATCTCAAAATGATAATATGAACGGTCAAAGCAAATTAATGTCTTATGGTCCATATACCAAAATTTGAGGTCAATCTAACGGTTCACTAGGCAGAAAAGGATGTTTTTCCATGGGATCTTAGCAGTACAAATAAAGTGATGGTATCTCTATTTGAATTTACGAAATTAATTTCTCTAGATACAGAACTCCTGTCACAAATCTGAATGGTCATAATGAAATGTTATCTTTGGAATCATATACTAAAATTTGAGCTTAATCTAACGGTAAATGAAGTAGATACGAACAATTTACTGAGGTAACTCAAATACTAGAGACAATGAAACATATATAGTTAAAACTCACAAAATTGCTCCCCTTACCTCTAGTGTAGGGTTAATTCAAGGAATTTGTCCTAGATCAAGTATTTTGAACCCAAAGTGATGATGGATGGGAGATGAATGAATGAAGAGTAGGAGAAGAAGAAAAAGAAGAAGAAGAAGAAGATGATGATGGAGATGGAAGAATGAAGGAATACAAAGAAAGAGATGAAGTAGAAAATGAAGAAGAGTGTCGGTGGTGGAGTGGTTGGGAGTTGTTGGTGTCCAATGGCTTGCTGCCATGTGTATTCCACCAAAAATAATTTTTTTTTTTTTTTTTTTTTAGGTCATTACATTTGAGTATCTCTTGACTGGAGAGGCGAGCCACTGGTGGAGCAGTGCACAGATGATATTAGAGGGAACTAAAACCCCTATCACATGGGACCTATTCAAGAGGAAATTCTATAAGGAGTACTTCCCTGATATGCTGAAATTTGCTAAGGAAGTAGAGTTTTTGGAGCTAGTACAGGGAAACATGTCAGTGTCTGAATATGCTGACCGTTTCAAACATCTTCTCAGATTCAGCACTGCGACAGTGGATGAAGAATGGCAGTGCCGCAAGTTTGAAAATGGGTTACGTGGTGAGATCAAACTCTTAGTGAGGGGACTTCGTCTGAGGGAGTTTTCAGCTCTAGTAGAGATGGCCAGGGATATGGAGAAGACCAAGAGAGAAGCTGAGGGATATCTAAGCTCTCAGGCTCAGCCACTGAGGATTGGGGGACCAGCTATGTCTAGAGGCGGATCCAGTTCCAGGAAGACCCCATACTTCAGATCTTCTTCTTCTCGTAGTTCAGGAGGATCTTCTCAGCCTTCTGTTCAGCCGAGTCAGTCTTTCCCTCAGAGTGGCGTGAGATGCTATGGATGTGGCGGTCCACACTACTTATCTTCATGTCCCCAGAGGACTAACTATCGGAGGTGCAACCGATGCAACAGGGAAGGCCACTATGAGCGTGATTGCCCTATGGGTAGGAGAGCTACTTCCCAGCCACAACATGCAGGGAGATCTCAGCAGAGAGGTGGCATCAGACCTCAGGCCACCGGACGTGTTTATGCTTTGACTGGAACAGAAGCAGCTAATTCAGGTGATTTGATCATTGGTACTGGTTTCCTAGATGGTAGATCTTGTGTGGTTTTGTATGATTCTGGAGCGACACACTCTTTTGTGTCAGATGCTTGTGTGAAAAGACTAGGGCTGCCAGTGAGAGAACTACAATGTGAATTAACCGTATCCACTCCCGCTTCTGGGTTAGTGAAGGCATCTACCGTGTGTGCTAGATGTGCGATGGTGATTGAGGGGCGTCGATTCAAGGTGAACTTGATTTGTCTACCTCTTCAGGGTCTAGATATCATCTTAGGGATGGATTGGCTGTCTGCAAATCGCATACTTATTGATTGCAAAGCAAAGAAGCTAATATTTCCCAGTGAACTAGAGGATATGTCATTGTCTCTAGGAGTATGGAGGCAAGACATCTTTGAAGGCGCAAGTAGTTTCCTTGTATTATTTCATTTGGAGGTAAATCAAGATGCAAGCAGTTTGAATCCANGGAATTCAAGTGCAGAGTTGCCCGTGGTCAATGAATTTCTGGATGTATTTCCAGAAGAAATACCTGGATTACCTCCTCCTAGAGAAGTGGAGTTCTCTATTGACTTAGTATCACAAGCTGGTCCTATTTCTATAGCACCATATCGGATGGCACCAGCTGAGTTGGCTGAACTCAAGAAGCAGATTGAAGATTTACTTGAGAAACAGTTCATCCGACCCAGTGTCTCTCCATGGGGTGCTCCTGTATTACTTGTCAACAAAAAGGACGGCAGTTCTAGGCTCTGTGTTGATTACAGACAGCTCAATAAATTGACCATCAAAAATAAGTATCCGTTGCCTCGTATAGATGATTTGTTGGATCAATTGCACGGAGCAACAATCTTCTCCAAAATTGATCTGAGATCTGGGTATCATCAGATACTTGTGAAGTCTGATGATGTTCAAAAGACGGCATTTAGGTCCAGATATGGTCACTACGAGTTCGTGGTCATGCCCTTTGGTGTGACTAATGCTCCAGCGGTTTTCATGGATTATATGAACCGAATTTTCAGACCGTTCCTAGACAAATTTGTGGTCGTCTTCATAGATGACATTTTGATCTATTCCAAGGATAAAGAAGAGCACGAAGATCATCTTAGAATTGTACTTGGAATCTTAAGGGAAAGGAAGCTATACGCCAAGCTTTCTAAGTGTGAGTTTATGATGGAACAAATTCAATTTTTGGGTCATGTCATATCTGCTGGTGGGATTTCTGTAGACCCAGCCAAGGTCCAAGCAGTGTTACAATGGGAGAGACCAAAGTCAGCTACTGAGATACGGAGCTTCGTGGGATTGGCTGGCTACTATCGACGGTTCATAGAAAATTTCTCCAGAATTGTAGCACCACTGACTCAGTTGACCAAAAAAGATCATCCGTTTGTTTGGACGGATCGTTGTGAAGAGAGCTTTCAAGAGTAGAAGCAGAGATTAACCAGTGCTCCTGTTTTAGTTATTCCTGACACAGGGAAGCCTTTTGAGGTTTTCTGTGATGCATCTCATCAGGGGCTAGGCTGTGTTTTGATGCAGGAGAAGAAAGTAGTTGCTTATGCTTCTAGACAACTCAAGACTCATGAGAAGAATTACCCGACTCATGATCTAGAGTTAGCTGCAGTAGTGTTTGCTCTCAAGATATGGAGGCATTATTTGTATGGAGCTCAATTTCAGGTGTTCAGTGATCACAAGAGCTTGAAGTATCTCTTTGATCAAAAGGAGCTTAATATGAGACAAAGAAGATGGATGGAGTTCCTTAAGGATTATGATTTTGACCTTCTTTATCATCCAGGGAAGGCGAATGTGGTTGCTGATGCTTTAAGTAGGAAATCAGTACATGTTTCTGCTTTGATGGTTAAAGAATTGGAGCTCGTTGAAAGCTTTAGTGACCTAAAGCTAGATGTAGAATTTGAACCTGATGGTATAAGATGTTGCAAACTGGTGATATCTAGTGACATTTTTGAAAGAATCATAGCAGGACAACTAGTAGACCCCGAGCTTCAAAAGACAAGGGCTTTAATTGGTACAGAACAAGGAAAAGATTTTGACATCGGGTCAGAGGGTCTTCTACGATTCAGAGGTAGAACCTGTGTACCAAATGATGGAGAGCTGAAACGGTTGATTCTAGAAGAAGGTCACCGTAGTCGTTTTAGCATGCATCCTGGCATGACTAAGATGTACCAAGACCTTAAGAAGTCGTTTTGGTGGTCAGGAATGAAAGGCGATATAGCTCGGTTTGTTTCTTCTTGCCTCACTTGTCAAAAGGCTAAAATAGAACACCAGAGGCCAGGTGGTATGTTGCAGCAACTTGAGGTCCCTGAGTGGAAATGGGACAGTATTGCCATAGATTTTGTCACCCATTTACCACATACTGTCAGGAAACATGATGCCATCTGGGTGATAGTTGATAGATTGACCAAGAGTGCCCACTTNTTGGCAATTAATTTGAAGATGTCTATGCAAAAGTTAGCTCAATTGTACATCAAGGAGATAGTCAGATTGCATGGCGTGCCTTCCAGTATTATATCCGACAGAGACACACGCTTCACATCTCGCTTTTGGCAAACCTTGCAAGGTGAGATGGGCAGTAGACTTCAGATGAGTTCTGCTTATCATCCTCAGACAGATGGACAGTCTGAGAGAACTATACAGTCGTTAGAAGATTTGCTAAGAACGTGTGTTCTTGATCACCTAGGAGTCTGGGACGAGGTGCTACCATTGGTGGAATTCACATATAACAACAGTTATCAAGCTAGTATTGGTATGGCACCTTTCGAAGCTCTTTATGGGAGGCGCTGCAGGACACCTTTATGCTGGTTCCAAGATGGAGAGTCTGTATTGACTGGGCCAGAAATAGTGCAACAGACGACTGAAAAGGTTAAGTTGATACAAGAAAGGATGAGAGCTTCACAGAGTAGACAGAAATCATATGCTGATAAGAGACGTCGTCCTCTAGAGTTTGAGGCTGGGGACCATGTCTTCCTTCGCGTGACGCCTACTACCGGAGNAGGAAGAGCCCTTCGTGCTAAAAAGTTGTCTCCCAGATATCTTGGACCATATCAGATCACGAGACGCATTGGACCAGTAGCCTATGAGATAGCCATGCCTCCTCAATTGGCTAATCTCCATCCGGTATTTCATGTGTCTCAACTGAGAAAATATGTCCCTGATCCCTCTCATATGCTGGAGATTGATGATGTACAAGTCAAAGAGAATCTGTCTATAGAAGTGCAACCGGTGCGAGTTGAGGAAAATCGATACCAGCGATGGAAGAACAAGATTGTTACTCTTGCCAAGGTTGTCTGGGACAACAAAACAGGAGATTTTACCTGGGAGAAAGAGAAAGAGATGAAAGAGTTATATCCCCACCTGTTTTCTGATAAAGTTTTAATTTTCGAGGACGAAAATTTTGTTGATGGGGAGAATGTAATGCCCTTAAAATAAAAATAAAAACATTTTTTTTGTGGAGTACACGTGGCAGCAAACCATTGGGCAGGGCAAAAAGCATTAAAAATAAAATTCTATAAAAACAAACCCTCCCAACAAACTCTTAACCACTCCACCATCCCCTCCCAACAGCTCTCAATCATTCTGCCGACACCTTCCCCCTCCTTCTTCTTCTTCTTCTTCTTCTTCTTCTTCTCCTACTCTTCATTCATTCATCTCCCATCCATCATCACTTTGGGTTCAAAATACTTGATTAACCGTACAC